>NC_047108.1:13758411-13923411 GCF_902500255.1 Thalassophryne amazonica
ATCAAAATGGATAGAAGAAAGATAGAAGAAACTCTTCTAAGAGTTTGATAATCCTCTCCTTTGTTTCAATTGACATCTCTCATGTTGGAGCCATGATTCATGTCAGTCCACTTGGTGCAACAGCTCTCCAAGGTGTGATCACTCCTTTTTAGATGCAGACTAACGAGCAGATCTGATTTGATGCAGGTGTTAGTTTTGGGGATGAAAATTTAGAGGGTGATTCCATAATTTATTCCTCAGAATTGAGTGAGTCCATATTTTTTTTCCTCTGCTTGGTCTAAAAAAGTAACCGTTACTGCCACAATTATTTTTCCTGATTTCTTATAGTGTTTTTTAAAGCCAGAAAGTTGCCATTTGAAATGACTTTAGTTTTGTGTCATGTCTGTGATCTGCTTTTTTTTCTACAAAATTAAACAACTGAATGAACATCCTCCGAGGCCGGTGATTCCATAATTATTGCCAGGGGTTGTAGATTATAACTTAAAAGGTCAAAGGTCACATCCGGGTTCAAAAATGTTTAAAAAGGTCAGATTTCCTAAAAGTGGACTTGAAATGTCTCACAAAACAACTAGAAAGTGATTGGTTTGCCCTGTCGAGAATGTCTTGCTGGTGATAGCATGAAAGGGGGTCAACGCCCTTTGGACCAAACTGACTGTGAGCTAGTTTATGATCTTTTACATGTAACAAGTCACAGATGGTGGATAACGTTCTCTTATTGAATCAATCTTGCAAAAATCAACAGTTTTAAACCAGTTTCATCAAAGTCCAAGCATTTTCCCCCCAGATGTTGACCCTGCTGTGACCTTTTCATTTATAACCCAAGAACCGATATTTTTACATGCGCCAAGGATGTAATGAAATCATCTGTGTTTATTTATTATTTGTCTGCCTGTTAGCAGGATTACATCAAAACTACTTCATGGATTTTGACAAAATTTTCACCACAGATACGTATTAGACCACCAATGACTGCTTTATATTTTGGAGATGATCTGGATCTGGATTCTGGATCAAGTTTCACTTTATAGAGGCTTTGAATGATTACTTTTAGCAGAATTATGTCAAAACTACAAAACAGATTTTGACAAAATTTTCACCACGGATACATTAGTGTTCAGAATAATAGTAGTGCTATGTGACTAAAAAGATTAATCCAGGTTTTGAGTATATTTCTTATTGTTACATGGGAAACAAGGTACCAGTAGATTCTCACAAATCCAACAAGACCAAGCATTCATGATATGCACACTCTTAAGGCTATGAAATTGGGCTATTAGTAAAAAAAAAAAAAAAAAGTAGAAAAGGGGGTGTTCACAATAATAGTAGTGTGGCATTCAGTCAGTGAGTTCATCAATTTTGTGGAACAAACAGGTGTGAATCAGGTGTCCCCTATTTAAGGATGAAGCCAGCACCTGTTGAACATGCTTTTCTCTTTGAAAGCCTGAGGAAAATGGGATGTTCAAGACATTGTTCAGAAGAACAGCGTAGTTTGATTAAAAAATTGGAGAGGGAAAACTTATACGGGGGTGCAAAAAATTATAGGCTGTTCATCTACAATGATCTCCAATGCTGTAAAATGGACAAAAAAAAAAAAAAAAAAAACAGAGACACGTGGAACAAAACGGAAAACAACCATCAAAATGGATAGAAGAATAACCAGAATGGAAAGGCTCACCCATTGATCAGCTCCAGGATGATCAAAGACAGTCTGGAGTTACCTGTAAGTGTTGTGACAGTTAGAAGACACCTGTGTGAAGGTAATTTATTTGCAAGAATCCCCAGCAAAGTCCCTCTGTTAAATAAAAGACATGTGCAGAAGAGGTTACAATTTGCCAAAGAACGCATCAACTGGCCTAAAGAGAAATGGAGGAATATTTTGTGGACTGATGGGAGTAAAATTGTTCTTTTTGGGTCCAAGGGCCGCAGACAGTTTGTGAGACAACCCCCAAACTCTGAATTCAAGCCACAGTTCACAGTGAAGACAGTGAAGCATGGTGGTGCAAGCATCATGATATGGGCATGTTTCTCCTACTATGGTGTTGGGCCTATATATCGCATACCAGGTATCATGGATCAGTTTGGATATGTCAAAATACTTGAAGAGGTCATGTTGCCTTATGCTGAAGAGGACATGCCCTTGAAATGGGTGTTTCAACAAGACAATGGCCCCAAGCACACTAGTAAACCAGCAAAATCTTGGTTCCAAACCAACAAAATTAATGCCTCACAGATGTGAAGAAATCATGAAAAACTGTGGTTATACAACTAAATACTAGTTTAGTGATTCATAGGATTGCTAAAAAAAAAAAAAAAAGCAGTTTGAACATAATAGTTTTGAGTTTGTAGCATCAACAGCAGATGCTACTGTTATTGTGAACACCCCCTTTTCTACTTTTTTTTACTAATAGCCCAATTTCATAGCCTTAAGAGTGTGCATATCATGAATGCTTGGTCTTGTTGGATTTGTGAGAATCTACTGAATGTACTGGTACCTTGTTTCCCATGTAACAATAAGAAATATACTCAAAACCTGGACTAATCTTTTTAGTCACATAGCACTACTATTATTCTGAACACTACTGTATATATACAGGTGCTGGTCATTTACTGAGAATATCATGAAAAAGTTGATTTATTTCAGTAATTCCATTCAAAAAGTGAAACTTGTATATTATATTAATTCATTGCACACAGACTGATACATTTCAAATGTTTCTTTCTTTTAATTTTAATGATTATAACCGACAACTAATGAAAATCCCAAATTCAGTATCTCAGAAAATTAGAATATTACTTGAGACCAATACAAAAAAAAGGATTTTTAGAAATGTTGGGCACCTGAAAAGTATGAACATGAAAAGTATGAGCATGTACAGCACTCAGTACATAGTTGGGACTCTTTTTGCCTGAATTCCAGCAGCAATGCGGCGTGGCATGGAGCCGATCAGTCTGTGGCACTGCTCAGGTGGTATGACAGCCCAGGTTGCTCTGATAGTGGCCTTCAGCTCTTCTACATTGTTGGGTCTGGCGTGTTGCATCTTCCTCTTCACAATACACCATAGATTTTCTACGGGGGTTAAGGTCAGGCGAGTTTGCTGGCCAATTAAGAACAGGGACACCATGGTCCTTAGACCAGGTACTGGTAGCTTTGGTACTGTGTGCAGGTGCCACGTCCTTTTGGAAAATGAAATCTGCATCTCCATAAAGTTGGTCAGCAGCAGGAAGCAAGAAGTGCTCTACAACTTCCTGGTAGATGGCTGTGTTGACCTTGGACCTCAGAAATCACAGTGGACCAACACCAGCAGAAGACATGGCCCCAAACCATCACTGACTGTGTAAAATTTACACTGGACCTCAGGCAACGTGGATTCTGTGCCTCTCCTCTCTTCTCCAGACTCTGGGACCTTGATGTCCAAAGGAAATGCAAAATTTACTTTCATCAGAGACCATAACTTTGGACCACTCAGCAGCAGTCCAGTCCTTTTTGTCTTTAGCCCAGACAAGACGTCAAGTCAGCAGTCTTCCCCGTGATTGTGTCGCCTACAGAACTAGACTGAGAGACCAGTTAAAGGCCTTTGCAGGTGTTTTGAGTTAATTAGCTGATTAGAGTGTGACACCAGGTGTCTTCAATATTCAACCTTTTCACAATATTCTAATTTTCTGAGATACTGAATTTGGGATTTTCATTGGTGTCACTTATAATAGTCAAAATTAACAGAAATAAACACTTGAAATATATCAGTCTGTGTGGAATGAATTAATATAATATACAAGTTTCACTTTTTGAATAGAATTACTGAAATAAATCAACTTTTTTGTGATATTCTAATTATATGACCAGCACCTGTATATGCTAAACTGATTTCTTAATAACTAATCTAATTTATACATACATGGCTGATGAACATATTTTTTAATAAATCTTTTTTCTTGATTTATTCCTCTCATTAAGTGTTCAATCATAATAACAAGTGTTTGTTACACATAATTAATGTTGTTTAATACATTTCTTCTACAAATCTGATCATTTTGTCATTCCTTTAAACAAACTCTTTGTTTTCATTTATTCATCTTTCACTCATTCTTTACCACAGTGGCTCAGAGTTGTTGAGTGCTAATTCAGAAAAACCCAAAACCTGTTGGACACGTTCTGGTTCCAGGTTTGGTTTCAGTGTATTTCATTTCTGGCTTGAGGGTTCAGTCTTCATTCAACTATTCCGTGCAGTAAACCTTTACAGTGATCCCTCGCTATAACGCGGTCCACCTTTCGCGGCCTCGCAGTGTCGCAGATTTTTTTTAGTGCAATTTTGCATGCTTTTTTTTTTTAACAGTGCATTGTGTTCTGCATCCTTATCAGGCGGGCCGGTCGCAGCACCGGTCGGGATCACCACGATTGCTCTCACTGCCGATGCGCTTACTGAGTCTACGGGCTCGGTAAACGCAGCAGCGGGCCACTCACACCACCCTCCTGTCTGCTGTGCGGAGCTGCACCAAATCTGGCAACAGGTCCAGAGACTACGCTCACTGTTTTGATGTGGATGTTGATCGCAGCCGCAGAGCTCCGTGGCCATGACTTGGATTCTTTGCGGGTCCCGCATCCGTACCTCCGGAGGCAGTTAGCGAAGGGAGAGCATGCGCATTGTGTTCTGTGTGTGTCTGTTTATAATCTTCTCGCCCAGAAGAAAAAGTGAGTGTTTACACAGGAGAGAAAAGTGAGAAAATGTTCATTCCTGTTTGAGAAAAGTGTATAAAGTGTGTAATGAGGGGTTTTACAGCCTTAAAACATCTATAATAATTGCAAAAAATAGCGCTGACTACTTCGCAGATTTTGCTTATTGCGGGTTATTTTTAGAACGGAACTCCCGCAATAAACGAGGGACCACTGTACATGGAACACTGACAGAAAATCACAAGCTGATGCTACAGAAGGAAATGTGGCGCGCGTGTGGGTGCACCTCGATGGTTGTTATCCAGGGCCCAAGGATGTATATCATTTAACTCCCTTCGGCTGCTCCCTTGGTTTTTGACAGGAACTGTGGTCAGTGTATCACTCGTAAAGCACTTCCGCAACAAGCTGCTCATTTAAACCAAATCACCAGTCGAGCCGCTAGATCTTGTCTGCATCGATTTTCTCTCACTCTGGCCTGACTCTCGAGGTTATGCCAAGATTTTACTAGTGACGGATCACTTTACGTGGTATGCCACAGCAAATCCAAGGTGGACCTGCATGATGATTTGGCACAGGTTTTACACCGGATGCCCTTCCTGACGCAACTCTACATTACACACATGTGGCTGGAGTGGGGTTTGAACCGGGAACCTTCCACACTGACCCAAGCACACTAACCACTTGTCATCTTCAGGATAGTGGGTCCAAGTGAACAATTTAATGGTAATGGATTAAAAAGACAAGTAGCATATTTATCATGAGGCACAATTTGCAACAACATGCCAAACGTGAAATGTTGGTTTAATTTCACAGTTAATGCCTACTTTAAGTACAGGTTCTATCCTTATATTCATTCAGTCTAACTGAAGCTTGCTGGGATATATTTTTTTAAGTAGTCTAAGAATTCCTCAGCAGTAAATGGCCAGTGTTGTGCAGAGTGTTGTCCTTGAATAAATTTGGCCACATTGTCAAATAGGAATTTTGAAAGCCAATAACTTCTGTTTGCACTCCAATATGCCGTCATGCCAGATGAGATGAAAAACTTGTAATTAAGAGCGACGGCATTTATGTTTGTTATCGTGGGAGTTGGTTAAACCAAAGCGTTTGCAACTTGAGGAAACAACATTTTAGACGACGTACAGGCCTTCGGTCTCATCGGGCAGGATGATGATACTGCAGATGTGTTGAGTGAATAATCCAAAACTGCTAAAGCAACAGAGGCTACATCAACATCTGAAGTAGCAAGATCCAAGATCCAGGACTAAATCCAAAGTAGGACCACTGCAGTGGGTCGATACTGAATATTTGTCTTCCTTTACTGTAAAATGTTTTGCCGTTTGGACTGTTCTTGGGGTGGTCATATGATGCAGCATGTTTTTCCTGGACACAGTATTTTGTGCATTCACAGCAGCAAGGTGGTTCAGAGGTTCACGCACTTGCATCACAGGTCTAGGGTTTGATTCCACTCATGCCCAGTTCCTTTCGATGTGGAGTTTGCATGTTCTCCCCATGTCTGAGGTCAAATCCCACCACCATGAAAAACATGCTCCTTTCTCTGCCTCTGACCAACGCAGCGTCTCATCATCTGGAGTTGAGTACCGGGTGCCAGACTGTGGCTGCCCGCCGCTCCTCGTGCTTGGATTGTGTCTAACTGTAATTAGGATGGTTTAAGACAGATGATGCATTTCATTGTGTGTACATTGATGACAAAGGTTGTTCTTTTTGTACCGTGTTGTTTGTGTAGCGGGAACTCTTCGACATGGAGCCGTGGGAAAGACCTCGAGAGGAGTTCAAACTCATCAAGAAACTGGGTGAGGGCCACTTTGGGCAAGTGTGGGAGGCCGAGTGGACCACGGAGAACAGGAGAGTGGCCATAAAGATGCTGAAACAAGGTACAGATCCACGACACAGGATATAGTTTGTGATTTTTACAGATGCATTTAGACTTACTGTGTTTTCTGGACTACAAGTCTTTCTTTTTTTTACTAGTTTGGGAGGTCCTGTGGCCTGCGGCATGACTTATGTACAAAAGTCA
Organism: Thalassophryne amazonica; assembly: GCF_902500255.1. Taxonomy (NCBI): domain Eukaryota; kingdom Metazoa; phylum Chordata; class Actinopteri; order Batrachoidiformes; family Batrachoididae; genus Thalassophryne; species Thalassophryne amazonica. Next base: position 13,765,116 of record NC_047108.1, read on the forward strand.
CATGTTTGTTGTTGTTGTTGTTGTCATTATGGTTGCCGTTATCAAGGGCGTAATTTATAACTAGAAATTGGAGAGGACAAATGCGAGGCCCGCAGGGCTGAAGCCCATAGGCCGGGGGTCTGGGGGCCGCTTTAGGCCCCCAGAAGCCAACAGTTTCTAGATAAGCTCAGATGCATTCTGAGCATCCAGAACAGTAATTTTAATGTTTGAGAAGACCATAAAGTGGACACCATTTGACTTATACAATTTGAAACTGTGGATATAAGTACTTTATTCTGAGAATAGCCAGCATTGATTTTATTAACATCCTGGTGTAAATAAGATATCACCACATGTGTAGAACTCAAAAAGAATGATAGGTTGAATTTTCATTAAAAAAACAACTGTAATGTGGTAAAATGTATTCATAAATATGAAATAACAGGCTCTTAATGATTATTAACTATCACATACTGTATTTTTTCTCAAGATTTGTTTTTGCATAAGTTTGAAAAAACAACAGATCATAAGTTTAGGATAAATTACTTATCATGAATTTAATTTTCGAAGTGGCACTAATGACAACACTCATACTGAACATAATTTCGCTTGCATAGACTGATTTTGGAGATCAAGCAATAATTGCAGATGGGCTTTCTGAGGTTCCAGATAGCTTTTCTGATTTCCTTTTATAACTTTCAGAATTTAGTAAATTAACATATGGTCCATTGATACTTATGTGAAGACACTAGTCCCTAGAGGCAACTATTTTTGGTTTCAAATCTCGACAAATGCAGTCCCAGAAAATTCAGAATGTGACATACAAGAAACAGGTGTTGCAAACAAGTCAATGCTGCTAAAATACAAACTTGCAGAAACAAAGATACTATTCCGACATGGTTTGCACATTAGTCTGGCATAGCATGTTTCAATTACACACATATATGTCAGAAGCTGGAGGGGGGCATACCATATTCTGCTCCCCCTGGTGGAAAAGGTGGGGGGGACATGTCCCCCCCATCCCCCACCAAATTGCACCCATGGCTGTTATTATTACCTCCACCAGCAAAGATGGCAGAGGTTATGTTTTCATCCCTGTTTGTTTGTCTGATTCTGAACGGCCTGGAGCCCACAATTTTTCATATATAGTTATGAGACTTTTACTGAAGATTCATATTGTGATAGGCAAGAACTGATTAAATTTTCAAGGTCATAAGTCAAAGGGTAAAGTCAGGAAAAATCTTGGAAAAATGTAAAAATCCCTCTTTTTAACATTGAACAAATTTTCAAAAATTCATAACTCTGTCAAAAGATCAATTTATTTTATATTTGACACCATTATTTAGGATCATGTCCTTTTTTGACTGACAAAGTCTGATCCAGATTACAGATTTTGTGGCCATTTAAATTTAACATTGAAATTGAATGTATATTTTACATTATATCTTAATCAAAAGTGCCCCAATCACTCTCATATTTGAAAGTGAGGTGCATACTGGTACTCACTATCACCTGACAAAGGTTGATCCAGATCTGATCCGGATTGTGGATTTTGTGAACATTTGAATTTAATATTGAAAAGTCCATCTGGTGTACATTCTACATTATATCTCAATCAAAGTGCCTCAGTCACTCTCATTTGTGAAAGTGAGGTGCAAACTGGCACTCTCGATGAATAGACTAAATTTGATCTGCATCTGATCCTTTTGGTGAATTTAGTGGATATTTGATTTTAACATTGAAAAGCCCTTTTGATCTATATTTTGTATTATATTTTAGTTTATGAAAAGCCACTTCTACCAGGACTTTGACCTTGAACATTTTTTCCAAGGTAAAAATTTGTGGAATTGGAAACTAGTGTTGGCAGAGGTTTGTGCTCTACGAGCACGGAGCTCTACTTATCATCATTATTATTATTATTATTTAAAAGTACACTTACCATTTCACAAAGACTCCAATTAAATTGGAAAAAAAAAATCAAGTGGACTCACATCTTAAATGTAGATTTTCCAACTCTGTGAATCAGCAAGCCATGTCCATCTGTTTCAAATATTATTAATATGTTCTCCTTCACACATTTATTTGTCCCTCTGACTTATTTTGGTAAAATAAAAATTCTTATGTTAAGTAACAGCACATGCTGCAGTGTGCACATGTGCTATACCGAGTTCCTGTCTGATATATTTTTAAAAATAATTTTGGATTGAGCAAGAAGGTGTTTGACCGCTGCCTTTGTCGTCCTCCAGAGGACACCAAGCAGGACGAGTTTGTGAAGGAGGTGCATGCGCTGAAGAGCCTCCATCACCCGAAGCTGATCCAGCTGCTGGCAATGTGCTCCAGAGGAGAACCAGTCTACATCGTCACCGAGCTCATGACCAAAGGAAGCCTCAAGTCCTACCTCGCCTGTGAGTCCTCGCACACGTGTCCAAAAGTATCCAGACACAGCATAAATAAATGACTCTGCTATAACTTTTTTTGCATCAGTGGGTTGACTTTTGGTTTACAGTACTTGTGCTTTGTCCTGTTATTAAGAGGAGAGCAGTAATTGGACAAACTTGTATCATAATTATAGTACTATGACGTAAATAGTTTGCAGTCAGTTTGTAAACTGAAAAGAGCCTGACTGATGTGGATTCTTTTGGGAGGAGCTGATTCTAATTTTTGGGAAACCACTTGCCTCTTCTTGTTGTTGTAAAAACGCCAACTCTGATTGAAAATGAATGACAGCTGGTGCATGGACTCTGTCGCTTGTAACTAAGGTGACCAACCTTTTGGGATTTGGGCACCACTACGGTTCTGGTGCTGCTCGATCTCAGTGCTGCATTTGATACCATGGATCATCATATTGTACTTGATGGGCTGGAAAATCATTTTCGGATTACTGGGAGTCTCCTTGCATGGTTGACATCATACTTGACTAGTCATTCTCACTGTGTTTTGTATAGTAACACTATCTCTAACCTTAGTGACATGAAATTTGCGGTTCCACAGGGGTCCGTCTTAGGCCCCCTGCTTTTCTCCCTTTATATAGCACCCCTTGGGCACATATTGCGGTATTTTGGGATTACCTTTCACTGCTATGCTGATGATACTCAGTTATACATGCCGATAACTGCCGGTAATCTCATTCACATAAAATCATTAAAAGATTGCCTTGCATCAGTGAGAATTTGGATGTCTAGAAACTTCCAACTTTTAAAACTCTGATAAGACTGAAATGATGGTTCTTGGTCCAGTGAGACATCGGCATCAATTTGACTAGTTAACGCTTGGCCTAGGCTCATGTGTCATACATTACACTGACAAAGTGAGGAACCTTGGGGTCATTTTTGATCCTACATTGTCCTTTGACCTCCACATTAGAAATATTATGACTGTTTTATTCCACCTGCGAAATATAGCGAAGATTTGTCCCATCCTGTCTCTGGCTGATGCTGAGACCCTGATCCATGTGCTTATCTCTTCCAGATTGGGCTTATGCATTGTTCTATTTTCTAGTTTACCGCAGTCTAGCATTATAGGGCTCTCCAATTGGTTCAAAATGCTGAAGCCAGACTTTTGACACGAATCAGAAAGTTCGACCACATTGCACCCATTTGACATCCCTTCACTGGCTTCCTGTCCCAGTGAGATCAGATTTTAAGGTTCTGCTACTAGTCTATAAAATTGTTCATGGACTGGCATCTCCCTACCTAGCTGACCTAATTAAACCTTACGTACCGGCCCGGGCTTTGCATTCTCACGGCGCAGGACTACTTTGTGTCCCTAGGGTGAATAAGAAGTCTGCAGGTCATAGAGCTTTCATGCCCCTGTTCTGTGGAATGATCTCCCTGCATCAATAAAACAGTCAGATTCTGTGGAGACTTTCAAGTCCAGACTTAAGACGCACTTATTTTCCCTTTCGTATGGCTAGCATACTGGTACAGTATAGTTCTACGCTTTTTACTCTTTTAATTCATTTTATTAGGAAACGGAGCGTGCCACAGCCTCAACTTTACCTAAATTCTGGGTCTTTTAGTGAAGCTTATGGCTAGTGGCTAGCAATCACCTTAGTATTTCCTGTTTTTCTTGCTGACAAATTATACTGTATTCTTGTCTTTCTGATGCCTAATTCTGTTTTTTTCTCTGTTTAAGGTGCAGCTCCATCCAGAGATAGGGTGTGGTATTTGTGCTGGAGACCCTCCTGTCCTGTGCACCAACAGCATTTCTTGTATATTTGCTTTGTGAATTGTTCTGTAATTTATGTCTGTAGCATGACCCAAGCAGAGGGTCACCCCTTTGAGTCTGGTCTACTTGAGATTTCTTCCTCATAGGGAGTTTTTCCTTACCACTACTGCTCTGGAGGTTAGTAAGGTTAGACTTTACTTGTGTGTGAAGCACCTTGAGGCAACTCTGTTGTGATTTGGCGATATATAAATGAAATAAATTGAAATTGAATTGAACCAACAGGTGATGAGGGTCCCAGCCATGCTTGACAGCATTATAAACAGTGTTGTCAGAGAGCCTCTGCTGCACAAATTATGTAATGACTAAGTTTTTGGTTGTTTGTTTGTTTTGTTTTTTTGTTTTTTGTTTTTTTGCTGCTACTGACATAACCTTTCATGAATATGTCAGTATCAGCTGATACTTTCATGAAAGGGTCATATCGGCCAACACTATCTGCCAACTGTTATATCAGTCGGGGTCTCGAACTGAATCCAGAGACTTAATTAGAGTCGGGGATCCTTCCTCTGTTTGGATTCCGCTGCAGTCATCCTCACTTCTAGTTCGATGATGGCACACTCACAGTGATACTACAGGACATGTTTTTTCATGGTCTTCAAACATCCTGGATTGTTTTTGACAGCAGAGCACGAGATCGAAGAGTTGGTTTTCACACCTCTGGATACAGAACAGTTTCTGGCCTTTTTGTCGTCCCCCCATTATGTCGTTGCTTACTGTGGGCAAATTTTTTCACTGCACGTGCAAGTCCTGCATCTGTAATGGAAGCTGCACAAACATGGCTGGAAGGAGGAGGAATTCAGAATGTTTTTGTGTACAATAAAGCTCTTATGTCATAAACTATTATATTAATAATTAATTATAGCACACATGCGCACACACACACACCACACAGGCTCTATGAGCAATGGAAGGAGGGAGGGAGAGGATTAGTGAGTGTCATATATATATATATATATATATATATATGGAGGGTAGGCTGAAAAGTTCTAAGGCTCCCCATGAAGGAGTAATGCATAACTGCATTATAGTGAGCGTATATATCATCTTCAACCGCTTATCCGCGAGCGGGTCGCGGGGGCAGCAGCTCCAGCAGCAGACCCCAGACTTCCATTTCTTGGGCCACATTAACCACCTCTGACTGGGGGGATCCCGAGGCATTCCCAGGCCAGTGTAGAGATATAATCTCTCCACCTAGTCCTAGGTCGTCCCCGGGGTCTCCTCCTAGCCGGACATGCCTGGAACACCTCCCTCGGGAGGTGCCCAGGGTGCATCCTTACCAGATGCCTGAACCACCTCAGCTGACTTCTTTCAATGTGAAGGAGCTCCCCACGAATGGCCGAGCTTCTCACCTTATCTCTAAGGGAGACACCAGCCACCCTCCTAAGGAAGCCCATTTTGGCTGCTTGTACCTGCGACGTAGTTCTTTTGGTCATGACCCAAACCCTCATGACCATAGTGAGAGTAGGAATGAAGATTGAGCAGTAGATCGAGAGCTTCACCTTTGGGTCAGCTCCTTTCGTCACAACAGTACGGTAGAGCAAATGCAACACCACCCCTGCTGCCACCGATTCTCCGGCCAATCTCACGCTCCATTGTCCTCTCATTCGTGAACAAGACCATGAGGTACTTGATCTCCTTCACTTGGAGCAAGACCTCATTCCCTACCCGGAGTAGGCAATCCATCGGTTTCCTGCTGAGAACCATGGCCTCAGATTTAGAGGTGCTGATCCTCATCCCAGTCGCTTCACACTCGGCTGTGAACCGATCCTGTGAGTGTTGGAGGTCAGAGACCGATGAAGCCATCAGGACCACATCATCTGCAAAAAGCAGTGATGAGACCCTGAGCTCACCAAACTGGAAACCCTCCTCCCTGACTACGCCTTGATATCCTGTCCATGAATATCAAAACAGGATTGGTGACAAAGCGCAGCCCTGGCAGAGCCCAACCCCCATCGGAAACAAGTCTGATTTACTACCGAGCACCTGAACACAGCTCTCGCTGTGTGAGTACAGAGATTGGATGGTCCTGAGAATGGACCCCCTCACTCATAACCTGCAAGCACCTCCCACAGTATATCCCAGGGTACCCGATCATACATTTTCTCCAAGTCCACAAAACACATGTAGACTGGATGGGGTGCTCCCAGGCACCCTCCAGAGCCTTGTGAGAGCGACGAGCTGGTCAGTTGTTCCATGACCAGGACGGAACCCGCATTGTTCCTCTTCAAGCAGAGGATCGACTATCGGCCAAATCCTCCTTTCCAACACCCTGGGGTAGACTTTACCAGCGAGGATAAGTTTGTGTGATGCCCCAGTAATTGGCACACACTCTCTGGTCCCCCTTTTTAAATATGAGGACCAACACCCCAGTTTGCCACTCCTTAGGCACTGTCCCAGCCCTCACTGCAATGTTGAAGAGACGTCTCATCCTAGACAGTCCCTCCATACCTAGAGCCTTCAGAATTTCTGGATGGATCTCATCAACCCCCGGGGCTTTGCCAAGGTGGAGTTGTTTTACTACCTCAGGACTTCCACCAGGGAAATTGATGAGATTCCCCATCAGCTTCCAGCTCTGCCCCTACTATAGAGGGCGCTATGGTCTGATGCAGGACTTCCTCAAGTGTTACCTTCCAGGACATAAGTGATTCAGTCTTGGAGGTGATCTGAAAAAAAAAATTGGAACTGAGATCCAGAAGACACATCACAGCATTGATTAGTTCAAAAGGTTATTCCGCCCACCCAAATCTGAGTTGTGTAAATGGATTACATTTGGAAAATTAAAAAGAGCACATGTAGAAATGTCACTATTACTATTGTAAGGTTAGATTTGGTTGTTTTTACTCACAGATGCGTTTAAGGCACATGAGTAGTTTAAGACCTTTGGAAATTTGGCCATCTGCTGCTAACTTCTATTGTTACATTTGAGCTGTGATAACTGGTGTAGGTTTGTCCTTTTTATAAGGGACATGTAGCACCAAATCATAACAATTAGATTTAGGCTTTTAGTAAACATCCGATGATCCACTGGAATTACTTTGTGCACTTCCATGACCGGTTCAAAGTATACGGCATTCGCAACAAACAGCTATGGAGACATCCAAAAACAAGCACTCGTGAGTACTGGGGTGTTTCAATTGAAGTCGCAAACTAGAAGATCCCAGTGTGTGCTTCAGTGGAATGCAGCTGATAACGTTAAGAACGGAGGCACGGGCCAAAGTTCATGTAAGTGTGATGTCGTGTTATGATGACTTGTTTTTAAGTGATCACTGTTAATTTTGCTGCAGTCATGGTAAAAGCTGCAGCTCCAAGAAAGTTTCTGTGCAACTGCAGCCACGAGTCACAAACACAGCCTGTCGGTAACAATCTCTGCTCCAGGATCAGTTTTGTGCACGATTAATTATGAGTGTTGTCAATAAAATCTAAAAAAATACATCTGCTGCCAGGGAAAAACAAGCATCTCATCAGCTGCACAGTGCACATGCGCACGCGCGCGCACGCACACACGCACACACAGCGAGCTTCTCAGCACACACACATTCCAGCTTCAAATTTACACTCTCAAAGTTAAAAAAAAGATAGAAATCTCGCCACAAAACACAAAAGGGGTAACATTCTGAACATGCCAGACGCACTGTCGTTTTGTGGATTAATTTCCAAATGTAAACTTCACCCAATCAAAGAAGCACGCACGCGTGAGATCGCAGAGGCTCCAGCTCTGCCTCTCTCTCGACCGTGGCATGTAAAATAACATCCATGAACTCCTGGAAATAATGTATTCTGACTTTTTCCAATGTAACAAATCCATCTGTGTGTCCAGGCAGTCTGTTAAAAACAGTGTCAGATATCTGTTATGGATTGGATGCGGGTTTGAAGCCCGACCCAAAGTTTGACCGGATCCAAACGCAACAGAAGCAGAGAAGGAGAAGTGAATAACTGAGATTTAATAACACACAGTGAGCAGAATAAATTATAATGTCAAATGGTCTGTGGAGTGGAGGACACGGCCCGCTCCAGGCAGTTGAACAACAGGAAGCCACAGCGTCAATTGGACCAGGAGAAGAGCCGGCACCAGGTGACCGCGACGGAGCTGAGTCTCTGAGGAGGTGTGCTGTCTGACGGCAGACCTCAAGGATTCCTCAGCAATTTCTCCTCTTCACCAGAGACATAATCGTCAACCACGAGTCGGCTTCAGCATCCATGTAACATCATCAGATCTCAAAATGTCAAGATATCAAGATGTCAAGTCTCTGGCCATGAACAACTGCATAATCAGGCTTTAAATGCAGCAGCTCCTGATCAGGTGGAAACGAGCTGCAGGTGTGGTTCCTGATCAGGAGAAACAAGCTGCACGTGAGGTCTCCAGATGCTCAGCCACCTGGTGGGAAACACAGAAAACACAGCCAGCCAAACAGCCCAGTCCATGACAATATCTCCACGTCCATGTACACATCAGCTTCAGTAACCAGCATCCACACAAACAGTGCATCACTTTCAGCTCCAAAATCCGACACTCTGAAAAAGTTAAGAGTTTCGGGGTGAAGCAGGTTGTCTTCTCTCAGTAAATCTGAGCCATCACTTTCGAACAGCAGCTCAGAAGCTTTGTTTTTGGACAGAGCAGGTTAGTTTCCCTCTGTCTGTCAGTCATTGGGATGCTTCTGTTTTGCTAATAAGGACATCACACAAAAATGCCGAGAATTGAAATGTTTTCCGGAAATGCACCTGCTAACGCTCAGAGTGCGAGGAATAAAATACATCAGAGAGCACTAATTATTAGCACGTGTGCAGAGACACTTACAGTCATGAGTACTTTTATGTTGTCTTACTAACTGGGATGTTAAAAACGTGACATGACCTTTAAAGAATACCCACCTTTCACACTGTCTGCTGGGGGTGTGGGCTGTAGAGTATCTATAGGCCCTCTGTGTATGTGAGCAGGTAACCCTCTGCTGCCACTTCATCCATAAACACAGGTGGAACTGGTTCCACTGGCAGCCGCCCGTGTTCACACTGTAACGTGACGTCCACCAGACATCACAAAGGCGACGGTTGCCTCACCCCATGAGTCGTTCCTTCCATTCACATTCTTTTTCTCTTTGTTTTATCTTTTGCAGGATGTCCCAGAAATGTGCACGGTGTTTGGGTTGTTTTTGTTTGTTTGTTTGTTTTTTAATCAAACTGAGGTTTTTGATTTTCTGAGTTCAGAAGTCTTTATTTTTCCTTTTTTTATGGAGCAGCTGGTTCATTTAGTCACGCCTCTCTGTGACGGGTTCATTTTTGATTTGATGAGGCCTGGCTTCGCTGGATCAGCAACTTTTCAGCAACAAAGGCAAGATAAAATCAGTACTCAATTTTTTTATCATTAAATTCGGGGAGAAGCAAACAGCTGGCAGTCAAAGAGCTTGACAGCAGCCTGTCCCGTTACTTTTGGACCTTTGCACATTGGACACTGGACAAAGTCTTGAGTTCAAACTGTTTATATGTAAATCCCGCCTCCTTGCTCACTCTGATTATTTTGTCAGCATTTAACTCCATTACTGTGGCATCAAGAACAACTCCCAAATACTTATGGACCCCACTTTGAATTTTGAAGAATCCATCAGAAACTCAACATAACATCAGTGTCACTTCAAAATGAGAAAATGCTTCCTGATTCTGACATGCAGACGTATGGTTTTACTTATTATGGGGGGGGGGGGAGCCCTTACTTCAAACATTTTCTGCCTCGGTATTTAAAGCGAGTGACGTTAAACCCGAATGGAATTCTAATCTGTGTTGTGGCAGCGAAGAAACATTCTGACACATTACAGGAGCAACGAGGCTCCAGTCGGATATTTTTCAAAACCGCTGATCTGCGTCTTTATCTGCATTCTGCAGAGAATTAGCAGCACAACTGGAGTGAGACGTTTCTGCACTGAAAGCCACAAAAACAAGACAGAATTATTTTCCACAAGGCATTCCTCTACAGAGGCCACAACAAAGTCACATTTTACAAAATAAACCCTTATTTAGGAATTTCATTAGTAAAAGAAAGACCCTTCGGCTGCTCCCTTGTTTACACTCAGCGTCGCCACAGCAGGTCCGAGGTGGATCTGCATACTGAATTGGCACAAGTTTTACATCAGATGCCCTTCCTGACGCAACTCCACATTGCATGGAGAAATATGTCAGGGGTGGGGTTTGAACCGGGAACCTTCAGCACTGAAACCAAGCCCACCAACTTCTTGGCCCCCACACGTGCAGGAATTTCATTAAATTCTTTAAATTTAAACTGATGCAGTGTTTAGTACTTTTGGGTCACATCAAAAAGGTTCTGAGTTCAGGTTTGCGTGATTTTCCCATGTTTTCCCTCCCACCATCAGGAATGTGCACATTAGGTCTTCGTGGATCCGGAATCTCTTCAGGAAAGGAATCCAGATGCTAACCCACTGCGTGAGTCTGAGTGAAAGGGAGCAGCTCAAAAACAAACTAAACAAATCATTTTAACTAAAATGCTGCATTTACTAAAACATGTATTTGAAGTTCCCACAGTTAACTATTTTTTGAACTATGTGTCACAGCAGAGGATGAGAAGCATCCATCCAGAAATGCATCAGGAAGGGGGAAAAATATAAGTCACACCAGTTTATAAGTCAGATTTATTTTTTAAACATGATGCTGCCACTTCATGCAACTAGAAGCAAACTGAATTTAATCTGTGCATTATTTATTTAAATTGAAAACACTGCATTAGCAAGCAGAAGCTAACAAGCTAGTTCATGTTATGCGGTACAAGGCACAAAACATGAGTAAACTACTACTTGCCAGCAGTGAACAGACAGCCATAGTTGAGGTAAACGTTTAAATAAACGTTTGAAAACCCAGTGCACTATTTCTTTATTATGCAGCACTTTGTTAGATAGCAGATGTTAATGAGCTAATTAATGTTAAAAGTGTTCCGTTTGCACCCACATTTGATTTGGCACAAGTTTTAACCCCGGGATACCCTTCCTGACACAGCTCCAAATCTACACTGAGATGGGCCTGAACCAAGGACCTTCTGTTTTGGAAGCAACAACAAAATAACAATGATGTAAAAGTTTTTCAAAGTATCAGATTAAAAAAAAAAATAGCTGTGTAGTAGTAAAAGTCAAACCAGCTGACTGTGTGGATGTTGAGTCTGTGTTTTTGTTTTTAGCTGCTGAGGGTCAGGCGCTGACGTCGGCTCACCTCATCTACATGGGCAGTCAGGTCGCAGAGGGGATGGCTTACCTGGAGGACAGGAACATCGTGCACAGAGACCTGGCTGCCCGGAACATCCTGGTGGGAGACGATCTGGTCTGCAAGGTGGCGGACTTTGGACTGGCTCGGATTATAAAGGTCAGGGCGGCATCTACACGTCATGGCAAAAACTCTCATGAGGTGGTTTTTCAGGCAATTCAATAAAGTGTAATTTTCTGCTATTATAGGTCACATGGACAACGTTAAACATTATAAGAGATGATGTTACAGTGATATTGCATTTTTTTTTATTTTTCTTACATTGAAATGACTACTTAGTGGGCCTCACCCTTCCATTGAAGTGTCTGTAATTACAGTTCTTACAGGAGAAGAAAACCCAGCACCGGGATTCAATAACTCAGTGGAAATGATGTCATGCTGCAAACAGGTTTTTAATCAACATTCTGAAAATAAACTTTTGTGCAAATTTCAAATGGAAACCCCACCAATGTCAGAGAATCTGTTGGGGGCACCTGAAAATGTGCAAATGAAAAGGCGAGGTTAATGCAAATCAAAAAACAGTGGGCAGGGTTAGTGCAAATGAAAGAAAATCAGTGGCCAGTGTGAGTGCAAATAACTATGGTTAGCAAAAAAAAACAGAGTATGGGATTAGTGCAAACGAGTGACAAACAAACAGAGGGCGGGGTTTGTGCAATAAAACAACAGTGGGTGGGTATAGTGCAAATGAGAAAATCAGTGGCCGGCGTGAGTGCAAATAACTATGGTTAGTACAAATAAAACAGAGTATGGGATTAGTGCGAACGAATGACAAACAGTGGGTGGGGTTTGTGCAAATAAAGCAACAGTGGGCGGGGTTGTGCAAATGAAAGAAAATCAGTGGCCAGCATGAGTGCAAATAACTACAGTTAGCACAAATAAAACAGAGTAAGGGATTACTGACACAGTCACCCAGCAGGCCGACTGGGTGACTGTGAGGAGGAAGCGTAGCCCTAAACAGAAGCCCCGTATACACCGCCAACCCGTTCACATCTCTACCCGTTTTTCCCCACTCGGCGACACACGCCGAGGATCAAGCTCTGGTTATTGGCGACTCTGTTTTGAGAAATGTGAAGTTAGCGACACCAGCAACCATAGTCAATTGTCTTCCGGGGGCCAGAGCAGGCGACATTGAAGGATATTTGAAACTGCTGGCTAAGGCTAAGTGTAAATTTGGTAAGATTGTAATTCACGTCGGCAGTAATGACACCCGGTTACGCCAATCGGAGGTCACTAAAATTAATATTGAATCGGTGTGTAACTTTACAAAAACAATGTCGGACTCTGTAGTTTTCTGGGCCCCTCCCCAATCGGACCGGGAGTGACATGTTTAGCCGCATGTTCTCCTTGAATTGCTGGCTGTCTGAGTGGTGTCCAAAAATGAGGTGGGCTTCATAGATAATTGGCAAAGCTTCTGGGGAAAACCTGGTCTTGTTAGGAGAGACGGCATCCATCCCACTTTGGATGGAGCAGCTCTCATTTCTAGAAATCTGGCCAATTTTCTTAAATCCTCCAAACTGTGACTATCCAGGGTTGGGACCAGGAAGCAGAGTTGTAGTCTTACACACCTCTCTGCAGCTTCTCTCCCCCTGCCATCCCCTCATTACCCCATCCCCGTAGAGACGGTGCCTGCTCCCAGACCACCAATAACCAGTAAAAATCTATTTAATCATAAAAATTCAAAAAGAAAAAATAATATAGCACCTTCAACTGCACCACAGACTAAAACAGTGAAATGTGGTCTATTAAACAATAGATCTCTCTCTTCTAAGTCCCTGTTAGTAAATGATATAAAAATGGATCAACATATTGATTTATTCTGCCTTACAGAAACCTGGTTACAGCAGGATGAATATGTTAGTTTAAATGAGTCAACACCCCCGAGTCACACTAACTGCCAGAATGCTCGTAGCACGGGCCAAGGCGGAGGATTAGCAGCAATCTTCCACTCCAGCTTATTAATTAATCAAAAACCCAGATCAGCCTCTGGCCAGAAGCGTAGTGAACGCCAGGGCCCGTTTAAGTGCTTTTGGCAGGCCCGAAATATGGGGAATATCAAAGATTGCCGAAATGGAATTGGGGGTAATAGTGCAGTGATAGGCCCTACTCAGCACATCAAAAATGTATGTCCAGAATGGTCCCAGCTTGGAACATAGCCAAAACATATGTGTGTGATTTGCTGGTGTCATATTGCATTTGTCACAAGTATCGCTAACAGAGTGAAACATTTTTGCTAATCTCGCCTTCGTATAATGAACCCTAAATAGACCTTGCATTGAATCAATCTATGACGGGAACAAATAGATGATGCATGAATAAGAGACAAAGCAGATTTCCACTGTTGCTCAGTAAGTATAATATTAAGGCTTTCCTCCCATGCATTCTTGATTGCATTGAGGGACGCTGAAGATGCTGACCAGATGACTTATATAAAACCGAGATACATCCTGTAGCTATCGGATCTGTAGAGAGTAGGGCTTCTAATAAGGTTTCTGGAGGACGGTTCGGAAAATGTGGGAATATTTTTTTAACAAAGGCCCTGATCTGAAAAAAATGGAAAAAATGACTATTTGGGAGGTTATAAGTAGTAGACAGTTGTTCGAATGATGAAAATATATTGCCTATGTATAAGTCATTCACTGAATTTATACCATTACTGTGCCAGGCTCGGAATGCTGGATCAGTTCTAGATGGTTCAAAGACACAATTTCTGTATACAGAAGTTAGAACAGAGGGGCCTACAAGCCCAAATTGTTTCCTTAATTGGTTCCAAATTTTTAAGGAGGTCAACACTACCGGACAGCCAACCAACCGCGAGAGTGGAACTGGAAGTTGAGAACACAAAATCAAGTGCAAAGAAAATGGGCATGAGCTCTTCTCCAAATGTATCCAACCAGGCACTTGATCTTTCTCATCGCACATCCAAAACAAAAGCTTCTGCACATTGGCTGCCCAGTAGTAATATCTGAAAACGGGCAAGGCAAAACCCCCTTTGTCCCTTGGAGACTGCAAAACTGACTTTCGAATTCTGGCTGGCTTGCCTCCCCAGAGAAAGGCTGAAATCAGTCTATCCAACTTATCAAAAAAAGATTTATTAAGAGAATAGGAAGGTGTTGAAATAAATAAAGAAATCTTGGGAAGGTCACCATCTTGACCAAATTTATACAACCCACAAGTGAGAGCGGCAGGGACGACCAGCATGTGAAGTCTCGCTCTGTCTTGTCAATCAAAGGGACAAAGTTGGCACGAAACGGATCAGAAAGAGAAGCAGAAATTTGGATCCCCAAGTATCGAAAGTCACTGATTGACCAATGAAATGGGACTATGGTGGGAGAGATGGCTTTAGCAGAATCATTAATAGGGAACAACTCACTTTTTTTGATAATTGAGTTTATAGACTGATACTCTACTATATGCATTTAAAATGTTCAAAATTGTGGGAAAAGAGGTAGTAGGATCCGAAACATAAAGGAGAAGGTCATCCGCATATAAAGAAACCTTATGAACAGTACCTAGCCCAGGGGTGGCCAAGTTCGGTCCTCGAGAGCCACATTCCTGACACTCTTAGTTGTCTCCCTGCTCCAACATACCTGAATCCGATGAAAGGCTCATTAAAAGTCTGGTAACGAGTCTTTCATTGGATTCAGGTGTGTTGGAGCAGGGAGACAACTAAGAGTGTCAGGAATGTGGCTCTCGAGGACCGAACTTGGCCACCCCTGACCTAGCCGATTTATACCCTTAAATTTGGCTTTTGAACATAACCAGAGAGCTAAAGGTTCAATCACTAAAATAAATAACAAGGGGGAAAGTGGACAACCCTGCCTTGTACTGCGGCCTAGAGGAAAATAAGGTGATAAAGTGTCATTCGTCCGAACTGAAGTCTTTGGGGAGGAGTACAACAACTTAACCCAGTCCACAAAAGCCCCGCCGAGTCCAAATCTGGCCAATACATTGTACAGGAACCTCCAATCGACCCTGTCGAAGGCCTTTTCAGCGTCAAGGGGCACAATAAACTCTGATGTTACAGAGTCAGGAGAAGTTATAATATTAAAAAGACGTCTAGTATTAGATGATGATTGGCGACCTGGCATAAAGCCTGTCTGATCCAGTCCGATAATGTCCGGCAGCACATGTTGTAGTCGAGTGGCAAGAATCTTGGAAAGGATTGTTTAAGTCTACATTTAAAAGCGAGATAGGCCTATAACTTCGGCAAAGCAGGGAGTCTTTGTTCTTAAGATCAGAGAATAGTGGCCTCAGACAGAGTGTCTGGAAGATGGCCAAGAGCAAACGCTTCATTATACATATCCTTTAAAGTGGGACTGAGTAAAGTGGAAAAGGCCTTATAGTATTCGGACGAAAAACTGTCGGGTCCAGGGGGTCCGCTCTGAAGTGCAGCAATAGCCCCCTGGACCTCCACCACTGTGATGGGGCTCCAGACCTTCCACCGCCTCATTGCTAATGCAAGGGAAATCAATGTTATCTAATATATCATCAGGAGAATGCGGCGCATCCAAAGTATAAAGAGTTGCATAAAACTCTGCAAAGGTATTGTTTATCTCCACCGGCTCTGTCAGGGTTTCGCCTGAGTTAGACTTTATTGCTGGAATCATCGAGAGGAAGCCTCAGCCCTAGCTTGATGTGAAAGGAGCTTTCCGCCTTGTCACCAGATTCATAAAAGCACTGTCTGGACTTTAATAGTAAGGTTCTAACCTTTGTGGTGGAGGCAAGATCAAACTCTAACTGCAAAGAGACATGTTTATTATAAAGTATAGGATCCGCGTTAATGGCATATTGATCATCAACCTTTTTGATATCCCTAAGAAGACCAATAATATGGGAAGCTTCAACATTCTTTCTATTAGAAATAAAGGAAATTAGTTGGCCCCTTATATAAGCCTTGGATGCCTCCCAAAGAATACCTTGCTAGTACCAGGTAAATCGTTCAATTCAAAAAATAATGAGATCTGAGATTGTATATATTCTTTATAATGTTCCTCTGCTAAAAGGACTGAATTGAACCTCCATATTTTCAGTGACTGTGTCGAATAAACAGCGCCAGGTCAAGAGAAATCGGAGCATGGTCTGAAATTGCTATACTGTGATAGTCAGCCGTAACAATTTTTGAAAGTAGCCTAACATGCAAAAGAAAAAAATCTATACGGGGAGTATGTGCGGTGAACATGTGAAAAAAAAGAAAATGCTCTACCTCCTGGGAATTTATGTCACCAAGGATCTGTAAGGCCATACTGCAGTGAAAGCTGAGCAAGGTTTTGCCGAGCAAGTCAGTGGGACACTTTTAGTAGATGAATGATCCAGCCCCGGGTCCTGCACAAGTTGAAATCACCTCCCATAATTATATAATGGTTTTTGAATTTCTGGAAAAGACACAAGTTTTGTGACAAATGCACTATTGTCCCCAGTTGGACCATAAACGCATACAAAGAGAATGGGTATGTCCAGGAGCGATCCAGAAACAATCACATTTCTTCCATTTGGATCTGAAAAAGATCTGTTTGTTGTAAAAGAAATGCCTTTGCTGATAATTATAGCAGCGCCTCTTGCTTTAGTATTAAACGTAGAATGGTAAACCTCCCCAACCCAATTCTTTTTAAGCTGTACAACATGCTTATTAAGCATATGTGTCTCCTGAATGAAATACGAGGTCTGTTAGAAAAGTACCTTATTAAAATCTTATTTTTTTCAAAAACCATATGGATTTGAATCACGTGTGATTGCATCAGCCAAGCTTGAACCCTCGTGCGCATGCGTGAGTTTTTTCATGCCTGTCGGTTGCTTCATTCGCCTGTGAGCAGGCTTTGAGTGAGGTGTGGTCCACCCCTCTCATCTATTTTTATTGTGAATAAATATCTGAACGATTTGGAGCTTTGCTGCATCAATTTTTTTCCAGAAACTGTAAGAGACCTCCAGGTGGACACCGTTTCAAAAAATTAATATGGCTTTCAGGGACATATTTTAATGGGGATTAAACAGATTACGGGGTGTTACTGCCCCTTTAAGGACTGCCCACAACTGCTGAGAGCGCAGCGCGCTCCCAGCGCCGATGGACAGGCTGACACCCCGCACAAACAACCAGATCATTTCCAACGTGAAAGCTTTGTTGATCTGGGACTCGTCTGACTTTCACAAAAAGGCAGAAGATGTGGACATCAGCACTTTTTCCAGCACATTCCACCATTACAGGAGGTTTTTTTCATGGAAAAAGAAGCCGAGGGACGCGCCACGGAGCCGTTCATTACGCGGGACAAAACCACCTCAGTGTTGGTCTCACAGGACGGCTTAAAGGTGGATTTCAGAGGGATTCCGGTTGCTTTCCAGTCGTGTGAATATCCGATTGTGATTGTGCATGAGCTGGACATGCCAGAACATGTCCTGTGAGGCTTCATCACGGTGTTTCTTTTCGCCATGCAGCTCCGCCACGACGCGCGGAATTCCTCCGCCTTTGTTCCTCTTTCCATGACAGAACTCCTGTAACAGTGAATGTGCCGTTCATTTCTAAACTGGATGCTGTCTTGATCTGGTATGTCCTCTGACTAGCACAGGAATTGGTGAAAAGACGTGGACATCAGCACTTTTTCAGCACATTAAGACAGACGTGGGGAGGAGTTTGGCGCGTCGTGGTGCAGCTGCTCGGCGCAAAAAACACCGTGATGAAGCCTCACAGGACATGTTGGGGCTTGTCCAGCTCAAGCTCAATTTCTCGGATATTCACACGACAGAAAAGCCTGAAAGTCTGAAAGCCGTCCTGAGAGACCAACACCGAGGTGGTTTTGTCCCGCGTCAAGAGCGGCACGGTGGCGCGCACCCTCGGCTTCTTTTCCATGAAAAAAAAACTCCTGTAACGGTGGAATGTTCCGGGAAAAGTGCTGATGTCCACGTCTTTTCACAATTCCTGTGCTAGTCAGAGGACATACCGGATCAAGACAGCGTCCAGTTAGAAATGAACGGCACATTTCACTGTTACAGGAGTTTTTGTCATGGAAAGAGGAACAAAGGCGGAGGAGTTCCGCGTGTCGCTGCGGAGCTGCATGGCGTAAAACACCGTGATGAAGCCTGACATGACATGTTCTGGCATGTCCAGCTCATGCACAATCACAGTCGGATATTCACACGACTGGAAAGCAACCGGAATCCGTCTGAAATCCACCTTTAAGCTGTCCTGTGAGACCAACGCCGAGGTGGTTTGTCCCGCGTAATGAACGGCTCTGTGGCGCGTCCCTCGGCTTCTTTTTCCATGAAAAAAAAACTCCTGTAATGGTGGAATGTGCCGATAAAGTGCTGATGTCCACATCTTCTGCCTTTTTGTGAAAGTCAGACGAGGTCCCGGATCAACAAAGCTTTCACGTTGGAAATGATCTGGTTGTTCCAGCGGGGTGTCAGCCTGTCGATGGGGGCTGGGAGTGCGCCGCGCTCTCAGCAGTTGTGGGCCATCCTTAAAGCGGCAGTAACACCCTGTAATCTGTTTAATCCCCATAAAAATCGTCCCTGAAAGCCATATTAATTTTTCGAACGGTGTCCACCTGCAGGTCTCTTACAGTTTCTGGAAAAAAATTAATGCAGCAAAGCTCCAAATCATTCAGGCATTTATTCACAATAAAAAATAGAAAAAAGGGGTGGACCACACCTCACTGAAAGCCTGCTCACAGGCGAATGACGCAACCGACAGGCATGAAAAAACTCACGCATGCGCACGAGGGTTCAAGCTTGGCTGATGCAATCACACCTGATTCAAATCCATATGGTTTTTGAAAAAAATAATAAGGTCGGATACTTTTCTAACAGACCTCGTATATATCCCCTTTAAGCTGATTCAGGTGAGCCATCTCTCGCCCAAATTTTGTAGCACTCCCCGTCTCCTTCACATTCCACGATACAAATCTAACCATACTGTATATGGGTCATACATCAGCTATGAGGTTTTATTAACACTAACTGGATAAACACAGTTGAGATCCTGGGCAACTGAAATTAACAAGGTAGATGAAAAGGGAACAAGAGGAGGGGAAAAAAAAACAACAAAAAAGCACACACAAGAGAAAAAAAAAAAAAAAGAACCCTTGGCCTAACAAGAACCCCAAAATATGTTTAAGAACAAAAGTGTCCATTGCACAAAGGTGTCCAAAACACCAACCTAAGGACTTCCATCTTTGGTCCATGGTTCCAAACTCCCACATCGTAAGGTGCTATATTTATGAGCATTCCACCATTACAGTAAAAATTAAAGTAGAATCGGGATATAGAAGTCTATCTAATATGTAAACGTAAACTGAAAAATAACTCAAAATACATTAGTAAATTAACCTGTAAACGTTGTCAGTATTTGTAAACAAAATAACACTGCAAACAAAACAAGTCGTATACGTACATAAAAATGTAAAGGTGTAAAAAAAAAAATAAGTTTTAACTACTAATAATCATTAGTTGCATTTTCAAATGTATCACATGCAAACGGTCTAATGTATGAAAAAAAAAAAAGAAAGAAAAACTCTGAACAAGGATGAGGTCAAAATAGGTGAATGATCAAAAAGAAGTTATGAAAGTTCCGGAGCACTAACAAACACGTCTACTCCATAGGGCGGGACCGGGCGATATGCACACTCTTAAGGCTATGAAATTGGGCTATTAGTAAAAAAAAAAAAAAAAGTAGAAAAGGGGGTGTTCACAATAATAGTAGTGTGGCATTCAGTCAGTGAGTTTTGTCAATTTTGTGAAACAAACAGGTGTGAATCAGGTGTCCCCTATTTAAGGATGAAGCCAGCACCTGTTGAACATGCTTTTCTCTTTGAAAGCCTGAGGAAAATGGGACGTTCAAGTCATTGTTCAGAAGAACAGCGTAGTTTGATTAAAAAGTTGATTGGAGAGGGGAAAACTTTAAAATGGACAAAAAAAAAAAAACAGAGACGCGTGGAAGAAAACTGAATACAACCATCAAAATGGATAGAAGAAAGATAGAAGAAACTCTTCTAAGAGTTTGATAATCCTCTCCTTTGTTTCAATTGACATCTCTCATGTTGGAGCCATGATTCATGTCAGTCCACTTGGTGCAACAGCTCTCCAAGGTGTGATCACTCCTTTTTAGATGCAGACTAACGAGCAGATCTGATTTGATGCAGGTGTTAGTTTTGGGGATGAAAATTTAGAGGGTGATTCCATAATTTATTCCTCAGAATTGAGTGAGTCCATATTTTTTTCCTCTGCTTGGTCTAAAAAAGTAACCGTTACTGCCACAATTATTTTTCCTGATTTCTTATAGTGTTTTTTAAAGCCAGAAAGTTGCCATTTGAAATGACTTTAGTTTTGTGTCATGTCTGTGATCTGCTTTTTTTTTCTACAAAATTAAACAACTGAATGAACATCCTCCGAGGCCGGTGATTCCATAATTATTGCCAGGGGTTGTAGATTATAACTTAAAAGGTCAAAGGTCACATCCGGGTTCAAAAATGTTTAAAAAGGTCAGATTTCCTAAAAGTGGACTTGAAATGTCTCACAAAACAACTAGAAAGTGATTGGTTTGCCCTGTCGAGAATGTCTTGCTGGTGATAGCATGAAAGGGGGTCAACGCCCTTTGGACCAAACTGACTGTGAGCTAGTTTATGATCTTTTACATGTAACAAGTCACAGAATGGTGGATAACGTTCTCTTATTGAATCAATCTTGCAAAAATCAACAGTTTTAAACCAGTTTCATCAAAGTCCAAGCATTTTCCCCCCAGATGTTGACCCTGCTGTGACCTTTTCATTTATAACCCAAGAACCGATATTTTTTACATGCGCCAAGGATGTAATGAAATCATCTGTGTTTATTTATTATTTGTCTGCCTGTTAGCAGGATTACATCAAAACTACTTCATGGATTTGACAAAATTTTCACCACAGATACGTATTAGACCACCAATGACTGCTTTATATTTTGGAGATGATCTGGATCTGGATTCTGGATCAAGTTTCACTTTATAGAGGCTTTGAATGATTACTTTTAGCAGAATTATGTCAAAACTACAAAACAGATTTTGACAAAATTTTCACCACGGATACATTAGTGTTCAGAATAATAGTAGTGCTATGTGACTAAAAAGATTAATCCAGGTTTTGAGTATATTTCTTATTGTTACATGGGAAACAAGGTACCAGTAGATTCTCACAAATCCAACAAGACCAAGCATTCATGATATGCACACTCTTAAGGCTATGAAATTGGGCTATTAGTAAAAAAAAAAAAAAAAAAGTAGAAAAGGGGGTGTTCACAATAATAGTAGTGTGGCATTCAGTCAGTGAGTTCATCAATTTGTGGAACAAACAGGTGTGAATCAGGTGTCCCCTATTTAAGGATGAAGCCAGCACCTGTTGAACATGCTTTTCCTCTTTGAAAGCCTGAGGAAAATGGGATGTTCAAGACATTGTTCAGAAGAACAGCGTAGTTTGATTAAAAAATTGGAGAGGGAAAACTTATACGGGGGTGCAAAAAATTATAGGCTGTTCATCTACAATGATCTCCAATGCTGTAAAATGGACAAAAAAAAAAAAAAAAAAACAGAGACACGTGGAACAAACGGAAACAACCATCAAATGGATAGAAGAATAACCAGAATGGAAAGGCTCACCCATTGATCAGCTCCAGGATGATCAAAGACAAGTCTGGAGTTACCTGTAAGTGTTTGTGACAGTTAGAAGACACCTGTGTGAAGGTAATTTATTTGCAAGAATCCCCAGCAAAGTCCCTCTGTTAAATAAAAGACATGTGCAGAGAGGTTACAATTTGCCAAAGAACGCATCAACTGGCCTAAAGAGAAATGGAGGAATATTTTGTGGACTGATGGAGTAAAATTGTTCTTTTTGGGTCCAAGGGCCGCAGACAGTTTGTGAGACAACCCCCAAACTCTGAATTCAAGCCACAGTTCACAGTGAAGACAGTGAAGCATGGTGGTGCAAGCATCATGATATGGGCATGTTTCTCCTACTATGGTGTTGGGCCTATATATCGCATACCAGGTATCATGGATCAGTTTGGATATGTCAAAATACTTGAAGAGGTCATGTTGCCTTATGCTGAAGAGGACATGCCCTTGAAATGGGTGTTTCAACAAGACAATGGCCCCAAGCACACTAGTAAACCAGCAAAATCTTGGTTCCAAACCAACAAAATTAATGCCTCACAGATGTGAAGAAATCATGAAAAACTGTGGTTATACAACTAAATACTAGTTTAGTGATTCATAGGATTGCTAAAAAAAAAAAAAAAAAAGCAGTTTGAACATAATAGTTTTTGAGTTTGTAGCATCAACAGCAGATGCTACTGTTATTGTGAACACCCCCTTTTCTACTTTTTTTTACTAATAGCCCAATTTCATAGCCTTAAGAGTGTGCATATCATGAATGCTTGGTCTTGTTGGATTTGTGAGAATCTACTGAATGTACTGGTACCTTGTTTCCCATGTAACAATAAGAAATATACTCAAAACCTGGACTAATCTTTTAGTCACATAGCACTACTATTATTCTGAACACTACTGTATATATACAGGTGCTGGTCATTTACTGAGAATATCATGAAAAAGTTGATTTATTTCAGTAATTCCATTCAAAAAGTGAAACTTGTATATTATATTAATTCATTGCACACAGACTGATACATTTCAAATGTTTCTTTCTTTTAATTTTAATGATTATAACCGACAACTAATGAAAATCCCAAATTCAGTATCTCAGAAAATTAGAATATTACTTGAGACCAATACAAAAAAAAAGGATTTTAGAAATGTTGGGCACCTGAAAAGTAGAACATGAAAAGTATGAGCATGTACAGCACTCAGTACATAGTTGGGACTCTTTTTGCCTGAATTCCAGCAGCAATGCGGCGTGGCATGGAGCCGATCAGTCTGTGGCACTGCTCAGGTGGTATGACAGCCCAGGTTGCTCTGATAGTGGCCTTCAGCTCTTCTACATTGTTGGGTCTGGCGTGTTGCATCTTCCTCTTCACAATACACCATAGATTTTCTACGGGGGTTAAGGTCAGGCGAGTTTGCTGGCCAATTAAGAACAGGGACACCATGGTCCTTAGACCAGGTACTGGTAGCTTTGGTACTGTGGTGCAGGTGCCACGTCCTTTTGGAAAATGAAATCTGCATCTCCATAAAGTTGGTCAGCAGCAGGAAGCAAGAAGTGCTCTACAACTTCCTGGTAGATGGCTGTGTTGACCTTGGACCTCAGAAATCACAGTGGACCAACACCAGCAGAAGACATGGCCCCAACCATCACTGACTGTGTAAAATTTACACTGGACCTCAGGCAACGTGGATTCTGTGCCTCTCCTCTCTTCTCCAGACTCTGGGACCTTGATGTCCAAAGGAAATGCAAAATTTACTTTCATCAGAGACCATAACTTTGGACCACTCAGCAGCAGTCCAGTCCTTTTTGTCTTTAGCCCAGACAAGACGTCAAGTCAGCAGTCTTCCCCGTGATTGTGTCCGCCTACAGAACTAGACTGAGAGACCAGTTAAAAGGCCTTTGCAGGTGTTTTGAGTTAATTAGCTGATTAGAGTGTGACACCAGGTGTCTTCAATATTCAACCTTTTTCACAATATTCTAATTTTCTGAGATACTGAATTTGGGATTTTCATTGGTGTCACTTATAATAGTCAAAATTAACAGAAATAAACACTTGAAATATATCAGTCTGTGTGGAATGAATTAATATAATATACAAGTTTCACTTTTTGAATAGAATTACTGAAATAAATCAACTTTTTTGTGATATTCTAATTATATGACCAGCACCTGTATATGCTAAACTGATTTCTATAACTAATCTAATTTATACATACAGTGGCTGATGAACATATTTTTTAATAAATCTTTTTTCTTGATTTATTCCTCTCATTAAGTGTTCAATCATAATAACAAAGTGTTTGTACACATAATTAATGTTGTTTAATACATTTCTTCTACAAATCTGATCATTTTGTCATTCCTTTAAACAAACTCTTTGTTTTCTTTAGTCCTCTTTCACTCATTCTTTACCACAGTGGCTCAGAGTTGTTGAGTGCTAATTCAGAAAAACCCAAAACCTGTTGAGACACGTTCTGGTTCCAGGTTTGGTTTCAGTGTATTTCATTTCTGGCTTGAGGGTTCAGTCTTCATTCAACTATTCCGTGCAGTAAACCTTTACAGTGATCCCTCGCTATAACGCGGTCCACCTTTCGCGGCCTCGCAGTGTCGCAGATTTTTTTTAGTGCAATTTTGCATGCTTTTTTTTTAACAGTGCATTGTGTTCTGCATCCTTATCAGGCGGGCCGGTCGCAGCACCGGTCGGGATCACCACGATTGCTCTCACTGCCGATGCGCTTACTGAGTCTACGGGCTCGGTAAACGCAGCAGCGGGCCACTCACACCACCCTCCTGTCTGCTGTGCGGAGCTGCACCAAATCTGGCAACAGGTCCAGAGACTACGCTCACTGTTTTGATGTGGATGTTGATCGCAGCCGCAGAGCTCCGTGGCCATGACTTGGATTCTTTGCGGGTCCCGCATCCGTACCTCCGGAGGCAGTTAGCGAAGGGAGAGCATGCGCATTGTGTTCTGTGTGTGTCTGTTTATAATCTTCTCGCCCAGAAGAAAAAAGTGAGTGTTTACACAGGAGAGAAAAGTGAGAAAATGTTCATTCCTGTTTGAGAAAAGTGTATAAAGTGTGTAATGAGGGGTTTTACAGCCTTAAAACATCTATAATAATTGCAAAAAATAGCGCTGACTACTTCGCAGATTTTGCTTATTGCGGGTTATTTTTAGAACGGAACTCCCGCAATAAACGAGGGACCACTGTACATGGAACACTGACAGAAAATCACAAGCTGATGCTACAGAAGGAAATGTGGCGCGCGTGTGGGTGCACCTCGATGGTTGTTATCCAGGGCCCAAGGATGTATATCATTTAACTCCCTTCGGCTGCTCCCTTGGTTTTTGACAGGAACTGTGGTCAGTGTATCACTCGTAAAGCACTTCCGCAACAAGCTGCTCATTTAAACCAAATCACCAGTCGAGCCGCTAGATCTTGTCTGCATCGATTTTCTCTCACTCTGGCCTGACTCTCGGAGGTTATGCCAAGATTTTACTAGTGACGGATCACTTTACGTGGTATGCCACAGCAAATCCAAGGTGGACCTGCATGATGATTTGGCACAGGTTTTACACCGGATGCCCTTCCTGACGCAACTCTACATTACACACATGTGGCTGGAGTGGGGTTTGAACCGGGAACCTTCCACACTGACCCAAGCACACTAACCACTTGTCATCTTCAGGATAGTGGGTCCAAGTGAACAATTTAATGGTAATGGATTAAAAAGACAAGTAGCATATTTATCATGAGGCACAATTTGCAACAACATGCCAAACGTGAAATGTTGGTTTAATTTCACAGTTAATGCCTACTTTAAGTACAGGTTCTATCCTTATATTCATTCAGTCTAACTGAAGCTTGCTGGGATATATTTTTTTAAGTAGTCTAAGAATTCCTCAGCAGTAAATGGCCAGTGTTGTGCAGAGTGTTGTCCTTGAATAAATTTGGCCACATTGTCAAATAGGAATTTTGAAAGCCAATAACTTCTGTTTGCACTCCAATATGCCGTCATGCCAGATGAGATGAAAAACTTGTAATTAAGAGCGACGGCATTTATGTTTGTTATCGTGGGAGTTGGTTAAACCAAAGCGTTTGCAACTTGAGGAAACAACATTTTAGACGACGTACAGGCCTTCGGTCTCATCGGGCAGGATGATGATACTGCAGATGTGTTGAGTGAATAATCCAAAACTGCTAAAGCAACAGAGGCTACATCAACATCTGAAGTAGCAAGATCCAAGATCCAGGACTAAATCCAAAGTAGGACCACTGCAGTGGGTCGATACTGAATATTTGTCTTCCTTTACTGTAAAATGTTTTGCCGTTTGGACTGTTCTTGGGGTGGTCATATGATGCAGCATGTTTTTCCTGGACACAGTATTTTGTGCATTCACAGCAGCAAGGTGGTTCAGAGGTTCACGCACTTGCATCACAGGTCTAGGGTTTGATTCCACTCATGCCCAGTTCCTTTCGATGTGGAGTTTGCATGTTCTCCCCATGTCTGAGGTCAAATCCCACCACCATGAAAAACATGCTCCTTTCTCTGCCTCTGACCAACGCAGCGTCTCATCATCTGGAGTTGAGTACCGGGTGCCAGACTGTGGCTGCCCGCCGCTCCTCGTGCTTGGATTGTGTCTAACTGTAATTAGGATGGTTTAAGACAGATGATGCATTTCATTGTGTGTACATTGATGACAAAGGTTGTTCTTTTTGTACCGTGTTGTTTGTGTAGCGGGGAACTCTTCGACATGGAGCCGTGGGAAAGACCTCGAGAGGAGTTCAAACTCATCAAGAAAACTGGGTGAGGGCCACTTTGGGCAAGTGTGGGAGGCCGAGTGGACCACGGAGAACAGGAGAGTGGCCATAAAGATGCTGAAACAAGGTACAGATCCACGACACAGGATATAGTTTGTGATTTTTACAGATGCATTTAGACTTACTGTGTTTTCTGGACTACAAGTCTTTCTTTTTTTTACTAGTTTGGGAGGTCCTGTGGCCTGCGGCATGACTTATGTACAAAAGTCACATGTTTGTTGTTGTTGTTGTTGTCATTATGGTTGCCGTTATCAAGGGCGTAATTTATAACTAGAAATTGGAGAGGACAAATGCGAGGCCCGCAGGGCTGAAGCCCATAGGGCCGGGGGTCTGGGGGCCGCTTTAGGCCCCCAGAAGCCAACAGTTTCTAGATAAGCTCAGATGCATTCTGAGCATCCAGAACAGTAATTTTAATGTTTTGAGAAGACCATAAAGTGGACACCATTTGACTTATACAATTTGAAACTGTGGATATAAGTACTTTATTCTGAGAATAGCCAGCATTGATTTTATTAACATCCTGGTGTAAATAAGATATCACCACATGTGTAGAACTCAAAAAGAATGATAGGTTGAATTTTCATTAAAAAAAACAACTGTAATGTGGTAAAATGTATTCATAAATATGAAATAACAGGCTCTTAATGATTATTAACTATCACATACTGTATTTTTTCTCAAGATTTGTTTTTGCATAAGTTTGAAAAAACAACAGATCATAAGTTTAGGATAAATTACTTATCATGAATTTAATTTTCGAAGTGGCACTAATGACAACACTCATACTGAACATAATTTCGCTTGCATAGACTGATTTTGGAGATCAAGCAATAATTGCAGATGGGCTTTCTGAGGTTCCAGATAGCTTTTCTGATTTCCTTTTATAACTTTCAGAATTTAGTAAATTAACATATGGTCCATTGATACTTATGTGAAGACACTAGTCCCTAGAGGCAACTATTTTGGTTTCAAATCTCGACAAATGCAGTCCCAGAAAATTCAGAATGTGACATACAAGAAACAGGTGTTGCAAACAAGTCAATGCTGCTAAAAATACAAACTTGCAGAAACAAAGATACTATTCCGACATGGTTTGCACATTAGTCTGGCATAGCATGTTTCAATTACACACATATATGTCAGAAGCTGGAGGGGGGCATACCATATTCTGCTCCCCCTGGTGGAAAAGGTGGGGGGGACATGTCCCCCCCATCCCCCACCAAATTGCACCCATGGCTGTTATTATTACCTCCACCAGCAAAGATGGCAGAGGTTATGTTTTCATCCCTGTTTGTTTGTCTGATTCTGAACGGCCTGGAGCCCACAATTTTTCATATATAGTTATGAGACTTTTACTGAAGATTCATATTGTGATAGGCAAGAACTGATTAAATTTTCAAGGTCATAAGTCAAAGGGTAAAGTCAGGAAAAATCTTGGAAAAATGTAAAAATCCCTCTTTTTAACATTGAACAAATTTTCAAAAATTCATAACTCTGTCAAAAAGATCAAATTTATTTTATATTTGACACCATTATTTAGGATCATGTCCTTTTTTGACTGACAAAGTCTGATCCAGATTACAGATTTTGTGGCCATTTAAATTTAACATTGAAATTGAATGTATATTTTACATTATATCTTAATCAAAAGTGCCCCAATCACTCTCATATTTGAAAGTGAGGTGCATACTGGTACTCACTATCACCTGACAAAGGTTGATCCAGATCTGATCCGGATTGTGGATTTTGTGAACATTTGAATTTAATATTGAAAAGTCCATCTGGTGTACATTCTACATTATATCTCAATCAAAAGTGCCTCAGTCACTCTCATTTGTGAAAGTGAGGTGCAAACTGGCACTCTCGATGAATAGACTAAATTTGATCTGCATCTGATCCTTTTGGTGAATTTAGTGGATATTTGATTTTAACATTGAAAAGCCCTTTTGATCTATATTTTGTATTATATTTTAGTTTATGAAAAGCCACTTCTACCAGGACTTTGACCTTGAACATTTTTTCCAAGGTAAAAATTTGTGGAATTGGAAACTAGTGTTGGCAGAGGTTTGTGCTCTACGAGCACGGAGCTCTACTTATCATCATTATTATTAGTATTATTAAAAGTACACTTACCATTTCACAAAGACTCCAATTAAATTGGAAAAAAAAATCAAGTGGACTCACATCTTAAATGTAGATTTTCCAACTCTGTGAATCAGCAAGCCATGTCCATCTGTTTCAAATATTATTAATATGTTCTCCTTCACACATTTATTTGTCCCTCTGACTTATTTTGGTAAAATAAAAATTCTTATGTTAAGTAACAGCACATGCTGCAGTGTGCACATGTGCTATACCGAGTTCCTGTCTGATATATTTTTAAAAATAATTTTGGATTGAGCAAGAAGGTGTTTGACCGCTGCCTTTGTCGTCCTCCAGAGGACACAAGCAGGACGAGTTTGTGAAGGAGGTGCATGCGCTGAAGAGCCTCCATCACCCGAAGCTGATCCAGCTGCTGGCAATGTGCTCCAGAGGAGAACCAGTCTACATCGTCACCGAGCTCATGACCAAAGGAAGCCTCAAGTCCTACCTCGCCTGTGAGTCCTCGCACACGTGTCCAAAAGTATCCAGACACAGCATAAATAAATGACTCTGCTATAACTTTTTTTGCATCAGTGGGTTGACTTTTGGTTTACAGTACTTGTGCTTTGTCCTGTTATTAAGAGGAGAGCAGTAATTGGACAAACTTGTATCATAATTATAGTACTATGACGTAAATAGTTTGCAGTCAGTTTGTAAACTGAAAAGAGCCTGACTGATGTGGATTCTTTTGGGAGGAGCTGATTCTAATTTTTGGGAAACCACTTGCCTCTTCTTGTTGTTGTAAAACGCCAACTCTGATTGAAAATGAATGACAGCTGGTTGCATGGACTCTGTCGCTTGTAACTAAGGTGACCAACCTTTTGGGATTTGGGCACCACTACGGTTCTGGTGCTGCTCGATCTCAGTGCTGCATTTGATACCATGGATCATCATATTGTACTTGATGGGCTGGAAAATCATTTTCGGATTACTGGGAGTCTCCTTGCATGGTTGACATCATACTTGACTAGTCATTCTCACTGTGTTTTGTATAGTAACACTATCTCTAACCTTAGTGACATGAAATTTGCGGTTCCACAGGGGTCCGTCTTAGGCCCCCTGCTTTTCTCCCTTTATATAGCACCCCTTGGGCACATATTGCGGTATTTTGGGATTACCTTTCACTGCTATGCTGATGATACTCAGTTTATACATGCCGATAACTGCCGGTAATCTCATTCACATAAAATCATTAAAAGATTGCCTTGCATCAGTGAGAATTTGGATGTCTAGAAACTTCCAACTTTTAAACTCTGATAAGACTGAAATGATGGTTCTTGGTCCAGTGAGACATCGGCATCAATTTGACTAGTTAACGCTTGGCCTAGGCTCATGTGTCATACATTACACTGACAAAGTGAGGAACCTTGGGGTCATTTTTGATCCTACATTGTCCTTTGACCTCCACATTAGAAATATTATGACTGTTTTATTCCACCTGCGAAATATAGCGAAGATTTGTCCCATCCTGTCTCTGGCTGATGCTGAGACCCTGATCCATGTGCTTATCTCTTCCAGATTGGGCTTATGCATTGTTCTATTTTCTAGTTTACCGCAGTCTAGCATTATAGGGCTCTCCAATTGGTTCAAAATGCTGAAGCCAGACTTTTGACACGAATCAGAAAGTTCGACCACATTGCACCCATTTTGACATCCCTTCACTGGCTTCCTGTCCCAGTGAGATCAGATTTTAAGGTTCTGCTACTAGTCTATAAAATTGTTCATGGACTGGCATCTCCCTACCTAGCTGACCTAATTAAACCTTACGTACCGGCCCGGGCTTTGCATTCTCACGGCGCAGGACTACTTTGTGTCCCTAGGGTGAATAAGAAGTCTGCAGGTCATAGAGCTTTCATGCCCCTGTTCTGTGGAATGATCTCCCTGCATCAATAAAACAGTCAGATTCTGTGGAGACTTTCAAGTCCAGACTTAAGACGCACTTATTTTCCCTTTCGTATGGCTAGCATACTGGTACAGTATAGTTCTACGCTTTTTACTCTTTTAATTCATTTTATTAGGAAACGGAGCGTGCCACAGCCTCAACTTTACCTAAATTCTGGGTCTTTTAGTGAAGCTTATGGCTAGTGGCTAGCAATCACCTTAGTATTTCCTGTTTTTCTTGCTGACAAATTATACTGTATTTCTTGTCTTTCTGATGCCTAATTCTGTTTTTTTCTCTGTTTAAGGTGCAGCTCCATCCAGAGATAGGTGTGGTATTTGTGCTGGAGACCCTCCTGTCCTGTGCACCAACAGCATTTCTTGTATATTTGCTTTGTGAATTGTTCTGTAATTTATGTCTGTAGCATGACCCAAGCAGAGGGTCACCCCTTTGAGTCTGGTCTACTTGAGATTTCTTCCTCATAGGGAGTTTTTCCTTACCACTACTGCTCTGGAGGTTAGTAAGGTTAGACTTTACTTGTGTGAAGCACCTTGAGGCAACTCTGTTGTGATTTGGCGATATATAAATGAAAATAAATTGAAATTGAATTGAACCAACAGGTGATGAGGGTCCCAGCCATGCTTGACAGCATTATAAACAGTGTTGTCAGAGAGCCTCTGCTGCACAAATTATGTAATGACTAAGTTTTTGGTTGTTTGTTTGTTTTGTTTTTTTGTTTTTTGTTTTTTTGCTGCTACTGACATAACCTTTCATGAATATGTCAGTATCAGCTGATACTTTCATGAAAGGGTCATATCGGCCAACACTATCTGCCAACTGTTATATCAGTCGGGGGTCTCGAACTGAATCCAGAGACTTAATTAGAGTCGGGGATCCTTCCTCTGTTTGGATTCCGCTGCAGTCATCCTCACTTCTAGTTCGATGATGGCACACTCACAGTGATACTACAGGACATGTTTTTCATGGTCTTCAAAACATCCTGGATTGTTTTTGACAGCAGAGCACGAGATCGAAGAGTTGGTTTTCACCCTCTGGATACAGAACAGTTTCTGGCCTTTTTGTCGTCCCCCCATTATGTCGTTGCTTACTGTGGGCAAATTTTTCACTGCACGTGCAAGTCCTGCATCTGTAATGGAAGCTGCACAAACATGGCTGGAAGGAGGAGGAATTCAGGAATGTTTTTGTGTACAATAAAGCTCTTATGTCATAAACTATTATATTAATAATTAATTATATGCACACATGCGCACACACACACACCACACAGGCTCTATGAGCAATGGAAGGAGGGAGGGCGAGGATTAGTGAGTGTCATATATATATATATATATATATATATGGAGGGTAGGCTGAAAAGTTCTAAGGCTCCCCATGAAGGAGTAATGCATTAACTGCATTATAGTGAGCGTATATATCATCTTCAACCGCTTATCCGCGAGCGGGTCGCGGGGGCAGCAGCTCCAGCAGCAGACCCCAGACTTCCATTTCTTGGGCCACATTAACCACCTCTGACTGGGGGATCCCGAGGCATTCCCAGGCCAGTGTAGAGATATAATCTCTCCACCTAGTCCTAGGTCGTCCCCGGGGTCTCCTCCTAGCCGGACATGCCTGGAACACCTCCCTCGGGAGGTGCCCAGGGTGCATCCTTACCAGATGCCTGAACCACCTCAGCTGACTTCTTTCAATGTGAAGGAGCTCCCCACGAATGGCCGAGCTTCTCACCTTATCTCTAAGGGAGACACCAGCCACCCTCCTAAGGAAGCCCATTTTGGCTGCTTGTACCTGCGACGTAGTTCTTTTGGTCATGACCCAACCCTCATGACCATAGGTGAGAGTAGGAATGAAGATTGAGCAGTAGATCGAGAGCTTCACCTTTTGGGTCAGCTCCCTTTTCGTCACAACAGTACGGTAGAGCAAATGCAACACCACCCCTGCTGCACCGATTCTCCGGCCAATCTCACGCTCCATTGTCCTCTCATTCGTGAACAAGACCATGAGGTACTTGATCTCCTTCACTTGGAGCAAGACCTCATTCCCTACCCGGAGTAGGCAATCCATCGGTTTCCTGCTGAGAACCATGGCCTCAGATTTAGAGGTGCTGATCCTCATCCCAGTCGCTTCACACTCGGCTGTGAACCGATCCTGTGAGTGTTGGAGGTCAGAGACCGATGAAGCCATCAGGACCACATCATCTGCAAAAAAGCAGTGATGAGACCCTGAGCTCACCAAACTGGAAACCCTCCTCCCCTGACTACGCCTTGATATCCTGTCCATGAATATCAAAAACAGGATTGGTGACAAAGCGCAGCCCTGGCAGAGCCCAACCCCCCATCGGAAACAAGTCTGATTTACTACCGAGCACCTGAACACAGCTCTCGCTGTGTGAGTACAGAGATTGGATGGTCCTGAGAATGGACCCCCTCACTCCATAACCTGCAGCACCTCCCACAGTATATCCCAGGGTACCCGATCATACATTTTCTCCAAGTCCACAAAACACATGTAGACTGGATGGGGTGCTCCCAGGCACCCTCCAGGATCCTTGTGAGAGCGACGAGCTGGTCAGTTGTTCCATGACCAGGACGGAACCCGCATTGTTCCTCTTCAAGCAGAGGATCGACTATCGGCCAAATCCTCCTTTCCAACACCCTGGGGTAGACTTTACCAGCGAGGATAAGTTGTGTGATGCCCCAGTAATTGGCACACACTCTCTGGTCCCCCTTTTTAAATATGAGGACCAACACCCCAGTTTGCCACTCCTTAGGCACTGTCCCAGCCCTCACTGCAATGTTGAAGAGACGTCTCATCCTAGACAGTCCCTCCATACCTAGAGCCTTCAGAATTCTGGATGGATCTCATCAACCCCCGGGGCTTTGCCAAGGTGGAGTTGTTTTACTACCTCAGTGACTTCCACCAGGGAAATTGATGATGATTCCCCATCAGCTTCCAGCTCTGCCCCTACTATAGAGGGCGCTATGGTCTGATGCAGGACTTCCTCAAAGTGTTCCTTCCAGGACATAAGTGATTCAGTCTTGGAGGTGATCTGAAAAAAAAATTGGAACTGAGATCCAGAAGACACATCACAGCATTGATTAGTTCAAAAGGTTATTCCGCCCACCCCAAATCTGAGTTGTGTAAATGGATTACATTTGGAAAAATTAAAAAGAGCACATGTAGAAATGTCACTATTACTATTGTAAGGTTAGATTTGGTTGTTTTTACTCACAGATGCGTTTAAGGCACATGAGTAGTTTAAGAACCTTTGGAAATTTGGCCATCTGCTGCTAACTTCTATTTTTACATTTGAGCTGTGATAACTGGTGTAGGTTTGTCCTTTTTTAAAGGACATGTCGCACCAAAATCATAACAATTTAGATTTAGGCTTTTAGTAAACATCCGATGATCCACTGGGATTACTTTGTGCACTTCCATGACCGGTTTCAAAGTATACGGCATTCGCAACAAACAGCTATGGAGACATCCAAAAACAAAGCACTCGTGAGTACTCGGGTGTTTCAATTGAAGTCGCAACTAGAAGCATCCCAGTGTGTGCTTCAGTGGAATGCAGCTGATAACGTTAAGAACGGAGGCACGGGCCAAAGTTCATGTAAGTGTGATGTCGTGTTATGATGACTTGTTTTTAAGTGATCACTGTTAATTTTGCTGCAGTCATGGTAAAAGCTGCAGCTCCAAGAAAGTTTCTGTGCAACTGCAGCCACGAGTCACAAACACAGCCTGTCGGTAACAATCTCTGCTCCAGGATCAGTTTTGTGCACGATTAATTATGAGTGTTGTCAATAAAATCTAAAAAAATACATCTGCTGCCAGGGAAAAACAAGCATCTCATCAGCTGCACAGTGCACATGCGCACGCGCGCGCACGCACACACGCACACACACAGCGAGCTTCTCAGCACACACACATTCCAGCTTCAAATTTACACTCTCAAAGTTAAAAAAAAAGATAGAAATCTCGCCACAAAACACAAAAGGGGTAACATTCTGAACATGCCAGACGCACTGTCGTTTTGTGGATTAATTTCCAAATGTAAACTTCACCCAATCAAAGAAGCACGCACGCGTGAGATCGCAGAGGCTCCAGCTCTGCCTCTCTCTCGACCGTGGCATGTAAAATAACATCCATGAACTCCTGGAAATAATGTATTCTGACTTTTTCCAATGTAACAAATCCATCTGTGTGTCCAGGCAGTCTGTTAAAAACAGTGTCAGATATCTGTTATGGATTGGATGCGGGTTTGAAGCCCGACCCAAAGTTTGACCGGATCCAAACGCAACAGAAGCAGAGAAGGAGAAGTGAATAACTGAGATTTAATAACACACAGTGAGCAGAATAAATTATAATGTCAAATGGTCTGTGGAGTGGAGGACACGGCCCGCTCCAGGCAGTTGAACAACAGGAAGCCACAGCGTCAATTGGACCAGGAGAAGAGCCGGCACCAGGTGACCGCGACGGAGCTGAGTCTCTGAGGAGGTGTGCTGTCTGACGGCAGACCTCAAGGATTCCTCAGCAATTTCTCCTCTTCACCAGAGACATAATCGTCAACCACGAGTCGGCTTCAGCATCCATGTAACATCATCAGATCTCAAAATGTCAAGATATCAAGATGTCAAGTCTCTGGCCATGAACAACTGCATAATCAGGCTTTAAATGCAGCAGCTCCTGATCAGGTGGAAACGAGCTGCAGGTGTGGTTCCTGATCAGGAGAAAACAAGCTGCACGTGAGGTCTCCAGATGCTCAGCCACCTGGTGGGAAACACAGAAAACACAGCCAGCCAAACAGCCCAGTCCATGACAATATCTCCACGTCCATGTACACATCAGCTTCAGTAACCAGCATCCACACAAACAGTGCATCACTTTCAGCTCCAAAATCCGACACTCTGAAAAAGTTAAGAGTTTCGGGGTGAAGCAGGTTGTCTTCTCTCAGTAAATCTGAGCCATCACTTTCGAACAGCAGCTCAGAAGCTTTGTTTTTGGACAGAGCAGGTTAGTTTCCCTCTGTCTGTCAGTCATTGGGATGCTTCTGTTTTGCTAATAAGGACATCACACAAAAAATGCCGAGAATTGAAATGTTTTCCGGAAATGCACCTGCTAACGCTCAGAGTGCGAGGAATAAAATACATCAGAGAGCACTAATTATTAGCACGTGTGCAGAGACACTTACAGTCATGAGTACTTTTATGTTGTCTTACTAACTGGGATGTTAAAAACGTGACATGACCTTTAAAGAATACCCACCTTTCACACTGTCTGCTGGGGGTGTGGGCTTTAGAGTATCTATAGGCCCTCTGTGTATGTGAGCAGGTAACCCTCTGCTGCCACTTCATCCATAAACACAGGTGGAACTGGTTCCACTGGCAGCCGCCCGTGTTCACACTGTAACGTGACGTCCACCAGACATCACAAAGGCGACGGTTGCCTCACCCCATGAGTCGTTCCTTCCATTCACATTCTTTTCTCTTTGTTTTATCTTTTGCAGGATGTCCCAGAAATGTGCACGGTGTTTGGGTTGTTTTTGTTTGTTTGTTTGTTTTTTAATCAAACTGAGGTTTTTGATTTTCTGAGTTCAGAAGTCTTTTATTTTTCCTTTTTTTATGGAGCAGCTGGTTCATTTAGTCACGCCTCTCTGTGACGGGTTCATTTTTGATTTGATGAGGCCTGGCTTCGCTGGATCAGCAACTTTTCAGCAACAAAGGCAAGATAAAATCAGTACTCAATTTTTTTATCATTAAATTCGGGGAGAAGCAAACAGCTGGCAGTCAAAGAGCTTGACAGCAGCCTGTCCCGTTACTTTTGGACCTTTGCACATTGGACACTGGACAAAGTCTTGAGTTCAAACTGTTTATATGTAAATCCCGCCTCCTTGCTCACTCTGATTATTTTGTCAGCATTTAACTCCATTACTGTGGCATCAAGAACAACTCCCAAATACTTATGGACCCCACTTTGAATTTTGAAGAATCCATCAGAAACTCAACATAACATCAGTGTCACTTCAAAAATGAGAAAATGCTTCCTGATTCTGACATGCAGACGTATG
Organism: Thalassophryne amazonica; assembly: GCF_902500255.1. Taxonomy (NCBI): domain Eukaryota; kingdom Metazoa; phylum Chordata; class Actinopteri; order Batrachoidiformes; family Batrachoididae; genus Thalassophryne; species Thalassophryne amazonica. Next base: position 13,802,118 of record NC_047108.1, read on the forward strand.
GTTTTACTTATTATGGGGGGGGGGGGGGCCCTTACTTCAAACATTTTCTGCCTCGGTATTTAAAGCGAGTGACGTTAAACCCGAATGGAATTCTAATCTGTGTTGTGGCAGCGAAGAAACATTCTGACACATTACAGGAGCAACGAGGCTCCAGTCGGATATTTTTCAAAACCGCTGATCTGCGTCTTTATCTGCATTCTGCAGAGAATTAGCAGCACAACTGGAGTGAGACGTTTCTGCACTGAAAGCCACAAAAACAAGACAGAATTATTTTCCACAAGGCATTCCTCTACAGAGGCCACAACAAAGTCACATTTTACAAAATAAACCCTTATTTAGGAATTTCATTAGTAAAAGAAGACCCTTCGGCTGCTCCCTTGTTTACACTCAGCGTCGCCACAGCAGGTCCGAGGTGGATCTGCATACTGAATTGGCACAAGTTTTACATCAGATGCCCTTCCTGACGCAACTCCACATTGCATGGAGAAATATGTCAGGGGTGGGGTTTGAACCGGGAACCTTCAGCACTGAAACCAAGCCCACCAACTTCTTGGCCCCCACACGTGCAGGAATTTCATTAAATTCTTTAAATTTAAACTGATGCAGTGTTTAGTACTTTTGGGTCACATCAAAAAGGTTCTGAGTTCAGGTTTGCGTGATTTTCCCATGTTTTCCCTCCCACCATCAGGAATGTGCACATTAGGTCTTCGTGGATCCGGAATCTCTTCAGGAAAGGAATCCAGATGCTAACCCACTGCGTGAGTCTGAGTGAAAGGGAGCAGCTCAAAAACAAACTAAACAAATCATTTTAACTAAAATGCTGCATTTACTAAAACATGTATTTGAAGTTCCCACAGTTAACTTATTTTTTGAACTATGTGTCACAGCAGAGGATGAGAAGCATCCATCCAGAAATGCATCAGGAAGGGGGAAAAATATAAGTCACACCAGTTTATAAGTCAGATTTATTTTTTAAACATGATGCTGCCACTTCATGCAACTAGAAGCAAACTGAATTTAATCTGTGCATTATTTATTTAAATTGAAAACACTGCATTAGCAAGCAGAAGCTAACAAGCTAGTTCATGTTATGCGGTACAAGGCACAAAACATGAGTAAACTACTACTTGCCAGCAGTGAACAGACAGCCATAGTTGAGGTAAACGTTTAAATAAACGTTTGAAAACCCAGTGCACTATTTCTTTATTATGCAGCACTTTGTTAGATAGCAGATGTTAATGAGCTAATTAATGTTAAAAGTGTTCCGTTTGCACCCACATTTGATTTGGCACAAGTTTTAACCCCGGGATACCCTTCCTGACACAGCTCCAAATCTACACTGAGATGGGCCTGAACCAAGGACCTTCTGTTTTGGAAGCAACAACAAATAACAATGATGTAAAAGTTTTTCAAAGTATCAGATTAAAAAAAAAAAATAGCTGTGTAGTAGTAAAAGTCAAACCAGCTGACTGTGTGGATGTTGAGTCTGTGTTTTTGTTTTTAGCTGCTGAGGGTCAGGTGCTGACGTCGGCTCACCTCATCTACATGGGCAGTCAGGTCGCAGAGGGGATGGCTTACCTGGAGGACAGGAACATCGTGCACAGAGACCTGGCTGCCCGGAACATCCTGGTGGGAGACGATCTGGTCTGCAAGGTGGCGGACTTTGGACTGGCTCGGATTATAAAGGTCAGGGCGGCATCTACACGTCATGGCAAAAACTCTCATGAGGTGGTTTTTCAGGCAATTCAATAAAGTGTAATTTTCTGCTATTATAGGTCACATGGACAACGTTAAACATTATAAGAGATGATGTTACAGTGATATTGCATTTTTTTTTTATTTTTCTTACATTGAAATGACTACTTAGTGGGCCTCACCCTTCCATTGAAGTGTCTGTAATTACAGTTCTTACAGGAGAAGAAAACCCAGCACCGGGATTCAATAACTCAGTGGAAATGATGTCATGCTGCAAACAGGTTTTTAATCAACATTCTGAAATAAACTTTTGTGCAAATTTCAAATGGAAACCCCACCAATGTCAGAGAATCTGTTGGGGGCACCTGAAAATGTGCAAATGAAAAGGCGAGGTTAATGCAAATCAAAAAACAGTGGGCAGGGTTAGTGCAAATGAAAGAAAATCAGTGGCCAGTGTGAGTGCAAATAACTATGGTTAGTAAAAAAAAACAGAGTATGGGATTAGTGCAAACGAGTGACAAACAAACAGAGGGCGGGGTTTGTGCAAATAAAACAACAGTGGGTGGGTATAGTGCAAATGAGAAAATCAGTGGCCGGCGTGAGTGCAAATAACTATGGTTAGTACAAATAAAACAGAGTATGGGATTAGTGCGAACGAATGACAAACAGTGGGTGGGGTTTGTGCAAATAAAGCAACAGTGGGCGGGGTTTGTGCAAATGAAAGAAAATCAGTGGCCAGCATGAGTGCAAATAACTACAGTTAGCACAAATAAAACAGAGTAAGGGATTACTGACACAGTCACCCAGCAGGCCGACTGGGTGACTGTGAGGAGGAAGCGTAGCCCTAAACAGAAGCCCCGTATACACCGCCAACCCGTTCACATCTCTACCCGTTTTTCCCCACTCGGCGACACACCCGCTGAGGATCAAGCTCTGGTTATTGGCGACTCTGTTTTGAGAAATGTGAAGTTAGCGACACCAGCAACCATAGTCAATTGTCTTCCGGGGGCCAGAGCAGGCGACATTGAAGGATATTTGAAACTGCTGGCTAAGGCTAAGTGTAAATTTGGTAAGATTGTAATTCACGTCGGCAGTAATGACACCCGGTTACGCCAATCGGAGGTCACTAAAATTAATATTGAATCGGTGTGTAACTTTACAAAAACAATGTCGGACTCTGTAGTTTTCTCTGGGCCCCTCCCCAATCGGACCGGGAGTGACATGTTTAGCCGCATGTTCTCCTTGAATTGCTGGCTGTCTGAGTGGTGTCCAAAAAATGAGGTGGGCTTCATAGATAATTGGCAAAGCTTCTGGGGAAAACCTGGTCTTGTTAGGAGAGACGGCATCCATCCCACTTTGGATGGAGCAGCTCTCATTTCTAGAATCTGGCCAATTTTCTTAAATCCTCCAAACTGTGACTATCCAGGGTTGGGGACCAGGAAGCAGAGTTGTAGTCTTACACACCTCTCTGCAGCTTCTCTCCCCCTGCCATCCCCTCATTACCCCATCCCCGTAGAGACGGTGCCTGCTCCCAGACCACCAATAACCAGTAAAAATCTATTTAATCATAAAAATTCAAAAGAAAAAATAATATAGCACCTTCAACTGCACCACAGACTAAAACAGTGAAATGTGGTCTATTAAACAATAGATCTCTCTCTTCTAAGTCCCTGTTAGTAAATGATATAAAAATGGATCAACATATTGATTTATTCTGCCTTACAGAAACCTGGTTACAGCAGGATGAATATGTTAGTTTAAATGAGTCAACACCCCCGAGTCACACTAACTGCCAGAATGCTCGTAGCACGGGCCAAGGCGGAGGATTAGCAGCAATCTTCCACTCCAGCTTATTAATTAATCAAAAACCCAGACAGAGCTTTAATTCATTTGAAAGCTTGTCTCTTAGTCTTGTCCATCCAAATTGGAAGTCCCAAAAACCAGTTTTATTTGTTGTTATCTATCGTCCTCCTGGTCGTTACTGTGAGTTTCTCTGTGAATTTTCGGACCTTTTGTCTGACTTAGTGCTTAGCTCAGATAATCAATCAATCAACTTTTTTCTTATATAGCGCCAAATCACAACAAACAGTTGCCCCAAGGCGCTCCATATTGCAAGGCAAGGCCATACAATAACCATGAAAAACCCCAACGGTCAAAACGACCCCCTATGAGCAAGCACTTGGCCACAGTGGGAAGGAAAAACTCCCTTTAACAGGAAGAAACCTCCAGCAGAACCAGGCTCAGGGAGGGGCAGTCTTCTGCTGAGACTGGTTGGGGCTGAGGGAAAGAACCAGGAAAAAGACATGCCGAGAAGGGGGGCAGAGATCGATCACTAATGATTAAATGCAGAGTGATGCATACGGAGCAAAAAAAGAAAGAAACAGTGCATCATGGGAACCCCCCCACAGTCTACGTCTAAAGCAACATAACCAAGGGATGGTCCAGGGTCACCCGATCCAGCCCTAACTATAAGCCTTAGCGAAAAGGAAAGTTTTAAGCCTAATCTTAAAAGTAGAGAGGGTATCTGTCTCCCTGATCTGAATTGGGAGCTGGTTCCACAGGAGAGGAGCCTGAAAGCTGAAGGCTCTGCCTCCCATTCTACTCTTACAAACCCTAGGAACTACAAGTAAGCCCGCAGTCTGAGAGCGAAGCGCTCTAATGGGGTAATATGGTACTACGAGGTCCCTAAGACAGGATGGGACCTGATTATTCAAAACCTTATAAGTAAGAAGAAGAATTTTAAATTCTATTCTAGAATTAACAGGAAGCCAATGAAGAGAGGCCAACACGGGTGAGATATGCTCTCTCCTGCTAGTCCCCGTCAGTACTCTAGCTGCAGCATTCTGAACCAACTGAAGGCTTTTTAGGGAACTTTTAGGACAACCTGATAATAATGAATTACAATAGTCCAGCCTAGAGGAAATAAATGCATGAATTAGTTTTTCAGCATCACTCTGAGACAAGACCTTTCTGATTTTAGAGATATTGCGTAAATGCAAAAGGCAGTCCTACATATTTGTTTAATATGCGCTTTGAATGACATATCCTGATCAAAAATAACTCCAAGATTTCTCACAGTATTACTAGAGATCAGGGAAATGCCATCCAGAGTAACGATCTGGTTAGACACCATGCTTCTAAGATTTGTGGGGCCAAGTACAATAACTTCAGTTTTATCTGAGTTTAAAAGCAGGAAATTAGAGGTCATCCATGTCTTTATGTCTGTAAGACAATCCTGCAGTTTAGCTAATTGGTGTGTATCCTCTGGCTTCATGGATAGATAAAGCTGGGTATCATCTGCGTAACAATGAAAATTTAAGCAATACCGTCTAATAATACTGCCCAAGGGAAGCATGTATAAAGTGAATAAAATTGGTCCTAGCACAGAACCTTGTGGAACTCCATAATTAACTTTAGTCTGTGAAGAAGATTCCCCATTTACATGAACAAACTGTAATCTATTAGACAAATATGATTCAAACCACCGCAGCGCAGTGCCTTTAATACCTATGACATGCTCTAATCTCTGTAATAAAATTTTATGGTCAACAGTATCAAAAGCAGCACTGGGGTCCAACAGAACAAGCACAGAGATAAGTCCACTGTCCGAAGCCATAAGAAGATCATTTGTAACCTTCACTAATGCTGTTTCTGTACTATGATGAATTCTAAACCTGACTGAAACTCTTCAAATAGACCATTCCTCTGCAGGTGATCAGTTAGCTGTTTTACAACTACCCTCTCAAGAATCTTTGAGAGAAAAGGAAGGTTGGAGATTGGCCTATAATTAGCTAAGATAGCTGGGTCAAGTGATGGCTTTTTAAGTAATGGTTTAATTACTGCCACCTTAAAGGCCTGTGGTACATAACCAACTAACAAAGATAGATTGATCATATTTAAGATTGAAGCATTAAATAATGGTAGGACTTCCTTGAGCAGCCTGGCAGGAATGGGGTCTAATAAGCATGTTGATGGTTTGGATGAAGTAACTAATGAAAATAACTCAGACAGAACAATCGGAGAGAAAGAGTCTAACCAATACCGGCATCACTGAAAGCAGCCAAAGATAACGATACATCTTTGGGATGGTTATGAGTAATTTTTCCTCTAATAGTCAAAATTTTGTTAGCAAAGAAAGTCATGAAGTCATCACTAGTTAAAGTTAATGGAATACTCAGCTCAATAGAGCTCTGACTCTTTGTCAGCCTGGCTACAGTGCTGAAAAGAAACCTGGGGTTGTTCTTATTTTCTTCAATTAGTGATGAGTAGAAAGATGTCCTAGCTTCACGGAGGGCTTTCTTATAGAGCAACAAACTCTTTTTCCAGGCTAAGTGAAGATCTTCTAAATTAGTGAGACGCCATTTCCTCTCCAACTTACGGGTTATCTGCTTTAAGCTACGAGTTTGTGAGTTATACCACGGAGTCAGACACTTCTGATTTAAAGCTCTCTTTTTCAGAGGAGCTACAGCATCCAAAGTTGTCTTCAATGAGGATGTAAACTATTGACGAGATACTCTAGCTCCCTTACAGAGTTTAGGTAGCTACTCTGCTCTGTGTTGGTATATGACATTAGAGAACATAAAGAAGGAATCATATCCTTAAACCTAGTTACAGCGCTTTCTGAAAGACTTCTAGTGTAATGAAACTTATTCCCCACTGGACGGTAGTCCATCAGGGTAAATGTAAATGTTATTAAAAATCGTCAGACAGAAGGGAGTTTTCAGGGAATACTGTTAAGTCCTCTATTTCCATACCATAAGTCAGAACAAGATCCAAAATATGATTAAAGTGGTGGGTGGACTCATTTACTTTTTGAGCAAAGCCGATAGAGTCTAATAATAGATTAAATGCAGTGTTGAGGCTGTCATTCTCAGCATCTGTGTGGATGTTAAAATCGCCCACTATAATTATCTTATCTGAGCTAAGCACTAAGTCAGACAAAAGGTCTGAAAATTCACAGAGAAACTCACAGTAACGACCAGGTGGACGATAGATAATAACAAATAAAACTGGTTTTTGGGACTTCCAATTTGGATGGACAAGACTAAGAGACAAGCTTTCAAATGAATTAAAGCTCTGTCTAGGTTTTTGATTAATTAATAAGCTGGAATGGAAGATTGCTGCTAATAAGCTAAGCTAAGATAAGATAATTATAGTGGGCGATTTTAACATCCACACAGATGCTGAGAATGACAGCCTCAACACTGCATTTAATCTATTGTTAGACTAGATTGGCTTTGCTCAAAATGTAAATGAGTCCACCCACCACTTTAATCATACCTTAGATCTTGTTCTGAATTATGGTATGGAAATTGAAGACTTAACAGTATTCCCTGAAAACCCCCTTCTGTCTGATCATTTCTTAATAACATTTACATTTACTCTGATGGACTACCCAGCAGTGGGGAATAAGTTTCATTACAGTAGAAGTCTTTCAGAAAGCGCTGTAACTAGGTTTAAGGATATGATTCCTTCTTTATGTTCTCCAATGCCATATACCAACACAGGGCAGAGTAGCTACCTAAGCTCTGTGAGTGAGATAGATTATCTCGTCAATAGTTTTATATCCTCATTGAGGACAACTTTGGATGCTGTAGCTCCTCTGAAAAAGAGAGCCTTAAATCAGAAGTGCCTGACTCCGTGGTATAACTCACAAACTCGCAGCTTAAAGCAGATAACCTGTACGTTGGAGAGGAAATGGTGTCTCACTAATTTAGAAGATCTTCACTTAGCCTGGAAAAAGAGTCTGTTGCTCTATAAAAAAGCCCTCCGTAAAGCTAGGACATCTTACTACTCATCACTAATTGAAGAAAATAAGAACAACCCCAGGTTTCTTTTCAGCACTGTAGCCAGGCTTACAAAGAGTCAGAGCTCTATTGAGCCGAGTATTCCTTTAACTTTAACTAGTAATGACTTCATGACTTTCTTTGCTAATAAAATTTTAACTATTAGAGAAAAATTACTCATAACCATCCCAAAGACATATTGTTCTCTTTGGCTGCTTTCAGTGATGCCGGTATTTGGTTAGACTCTTTCTCTCTGATTGTTCTGTCTGAGTTATTTTCATTAGTTACTTCCTCCAAACCATCAACATGTCTATTAGACCCCATTCCTACCAGGCTGCTCAAGGAAGCCCTACCATTATTTAATGCTTCGATCTTAAATATGATCAATCTGTCTTTATTAGTTGGCTATGTACCAAAGGCTTTTAAGGTGGCAGTAATTAAACCATTACTTAAAAAGCCATCACTTGACCCAGCTATCTTAGCTAATTATAGGCCAATCTCCAACCTTCCTTTTCTCTCAAAAATTCTTGAAAGGGTAGTTGTAAAACAGCTAACTGATCATCTGCAGAGGAATGGTCCATTTGAAGAGTTTCAGTCAGGGTTTAGAATTCATCATAGTACAGAAACAGCATTAGTGAAGGTTACAAATGATCTTCTTATGGCCTCAGACAGTGGACTCATCTCTGTGCTTGTTCTGTTAGACCTCAGTGCTGCTTTTGATACTGTTGACCATAAAATTTTATTACAGAGATTAGAGCATGCCATAGGTATTAAAGGCACTGCGCTGCGGTGGTTTGAATCATATTTATCTAATAGATTACAATTTGTTCATGTAAATGGGGAATCTTCGTCACAGACTAAAGTTAATTATGGAGTTCCACAAGGTTCTGTGCTAGGACCAATTTTATTCACTTTATACATGCTTCCCTTAGGCAGTATTATTAGACAGCATTGCTTAAATTTTCATTGTTACGCAGATGATACTCAGCTTTATCTATCCATGAAGCCAGAGGACACACACCAATTAGCTAAACTGCAGGATTGTCTTACAGACATAAAGACATGGATGACCTCTAATTTCCTGCTTTTAAACTCAGATAAAACTGAAGTTATTGTACTTGGCCCCACAAATCTTAGAAACATGGTGTCTAACCAGATCCTTACTCTGGATGGCATTACCCTGACCTCTAGTAATACTGTGAGAAATCTTGGAGTCATTTTTGATCAGGATATGTCATTCAATGCGCATATTAACAAATATGTAGGACTGTTTTTTTGCATTTGCGCAATATCTCTAAAATTAGAAAGGTCTTGTCTCAGAGTGATGCTGAAAAACTAATTCATGCATTTAATTCCTCTAGGCTGGACTATTGTAATTCATTATTATTAGGTTGTCCTAAAAGTTCCCTGAAAAGCCTTCAGTTAATTCAAAATGCTGCAGCTAGAGTACTGACAGGGACTAGAAGGAGAGAGTATATCTCACCCATATAGGCCTCTCTTTATTGGCTTCCTGTTAATTCTAGAATAGAATTTAAAATTCTTCTTCTTACTTATAAGGTTTTGAATAATCAGGTCCCATCTTATCTTAGGGACCTCATAGTACCATATCACCCCAATAGAGCGCTTCGCTGTCAGACTGCACGCTTACTTGTAGTTCCTAGGGTTTGTAAGAGTAGAATGGGAGGCAGAGCCTTCAGCTTTCAGGCTCCTCTCCTCTGGAACCAGCTCCCAATTCAGATCAGGGAGACAGACACCCTCTCTACTTTTAAGATTAGGCTTAAAACTTTCCTTTTTGCTAAAGCTTATAGTTAGGGCTGGATCAGGTGACCCTGAACCATCCCTTAGTTATGCTGCTATAGACTTAGACTGCTGGGGGGTTCCCATGATGCACTGAGTGTTTCTTTCTCTTTTTGCTCTGTATGCACCACTCTGCATTTAATCATTAGTGATTGATCTCTGCTCCCCTCCACAGCATGTCTTTTTCCTGGTTCTCTCCCTCAGCCCCAACCAGTCACAGCAGAAGGACTGCCCCTCCCTGAGCCTGGTTCTGCTGGAGGTTTCTTACTGTTAAAAGGGAGTTTTTCCTTCCCACTGTCGCCAAGTGCTTGCTCACAGGGGGTCGTTTTGACAGTTGGGGTTTTTCTGTAATTATTGTATGCTTTGCCTTACAATATGAAGCGCCTTGGGGCAACTGTTTGTTGTGATTTGGCGCTATATAAATAAAATTGATTTGATTTGATTTGATTAGTGCAAACAAATGGCAAACAGTGGGCTGGGTTTGTGCAAATAAAACAACAGTGGGTGGGTATAGTGCAAATGAGAAAATCAGTGGCTGGCGTGAGTGCAAATAACTATGGTTAGTACAAATAAAACAGAGGGTGGAATTAGTGCGAACGAATGACAAACAGTGGGTGGGGTTTGTGCAAATAAGCAACAGTGGGCGGGGTTTGTGCAATGAAAGAAAATCAGTGGCCAGCATGAGTGCAAATAACTACAGTTAGCACAAATAAAACAGAGTATGGGATTAGTGCAAACGAATGGCAAACAGTGGGCTGGGTTTGTGCAAATAAACAACAGTGGGCGGGTATAATGCAAATGAGAAAATCAGTGGCCGGTGTGAGTGCAAATAACTATGTTTAGTACAAATAAAACAGAGGGTGGGATTAGTGTAAAAGCGTGAAAAACAGTAGGCGGGGTTTGTTCAAAAGAGAACCAAAACAGTGGGCGGGGTTTGTGCAAAAGAGTGGGTGGGGTTTGTGCAAAAGAGAGCAAAGAGTGGGTGGAGTTTGTGGTTAGCACGGTGGCTTAGTGTTTATTTACGGTCTCTCTTCCTTTCTCTTGCCCTGACGAAGGCAGCGTTTGTACATCTAGAGTTGGTCCTCAGGTGCCTGACTGTGGCTTTACACTGCCCCTAGTGGTTGGATTGTATCTAAGTGTAATTGCGGAGAGTTAAATGCAGAGGGGGAAGCACGGTGGCTTAGTGGTTAGAACTGTTACCTCACAGCAAGAAGGTCACAGGTGAGAATTGATCCCATGAACCTTTCTGTGTGGAGTGTGCATGTTCTCCCCATGTTTGTGTGGGTTTCCTCCGGGTGCTCCGACTTCCTCCCAGATCCAAAAAATGCAGGTTAGGTGGATTGGAAACTATAATTGTCCATAGGTGTGCGTTGCAGGTGTTTTGTTTGTCTATATGTGGCCTTGTGACTGACTGGCGTCCTTCCAGGTTGTACACCGCGTCATGCCCTATGACTGCTGCCCTAACGTGACCTTTAATTGGAGTAAGGGCTTGAAGATGAGTGAGTGAGTAATGCAGAGAGGACAAATTTTGTTGCATATATGTACAATGGCAGTAATAGCTGCGTTTCTACGTATAATGTGGAGTTGCATCAGGAAGGGCATCCGGACTCCTGCATGGAGTCCAGGGGACGTCCAAGACAGAGCTGGCCTTCCTAATCACTTTGTCAAGTCTCCTCTTCTCAGCACTTGTGCTGCTCAGCAGACCCACTCTGTAAAAAATGGCTGATGCCACTACAGAGGTCAAAGAAGGTCTTCAGGAGCGCCCCCTGCAGTCCAAGGACCTGAGTCGCCTCAGCAGGTAGAGGTCTGCTCTGGCTTTCTTACTAAATGCAGTAGTTGTTGTTGGACCAGTCCAGTTTATTGTTTAGGTGAACACCAGGTACTTTGTAAGAGTCCACTCTCAGTATCCGTTCCCTGGATCTTCACCAGTGTCAGTGGGAAAGCACCTGTGGAAATCTACCACTAGCTCTTTGGTTTTCTCCGCACTGATCTGGAGGCGGTTCCACTGACACCAATCCACAAAGTCCTGGGTCACCACTCTGTACTCTCTGTTATCCTCATCAGGGATGAGACCGGTGATCAGAGAACATTTGCAGGTGACACTTGACAGAGTTGCACATGAACTCTGCACTGTAGAGAGGGAAGAGAAAGGAGCCAAGATCCACCTCAGATTTGCTGTGGCAACCATGAGTGCAAACAAGGGAGCAGCCGAAGGGACTTCTGATATGTACCAATGACAATAAAGGTCGCTTGGTCTTCTTCTTCTAAAAGAAAGCAAAACAGTGGGTGGAGTTTGCGCAAATAGAAAGTTGCAGACTGTAGCTAGGCCGCTCAGTAGAATGTACGCACCTACCAAGTCCTATGGATTTTTTTCAAACTGATGAAAATACCACAAAATTTTTTCACAATTTTGTCAAGTTAAAAAAAAAATCCGTTGCCGATCCGGGTTTGTTTCCCCAATCGCAGCCAAAGCATCAACCTTTGCAGGGTAAAGTTTGATGCTGATGCACAGTCTCAGTGCACACTGATGAAATGTTCCTGCAAGACAACTGAATAAGGAGCGTGACCGCCACCTGCTGTCTTTGCACCAGGACAGAAACAATTTGAGAAACATCAGATCTCACAGTGCATCTGGAAAACGTGCACCAACTTGTGGACGTTGTGTGTCTCTGCAGGACAGCGTGTACAAGGCGAGCCGTACCACAAAGATCCCCGTGCGGTGGACAGCGCCTGAAGCAGCCCTTCACCAGCAGTTCTCTGTCAAATCGGACATCTGGTCGTTCGGGGTGCTGCTCTATGAAATTATGTCACGCGGCAAGATGCCGTATGAAGGTAGGCGAGGACAACATGCAAGTTTGAGTCTGTTTTGTTGTGTCCACTTAGAGCCATTTTTAAGTTAAGAATTGGTGCCAGTTATCAGGTGTCACGTTGACTTAGTGCAGTCAGTCTGTTACAATAAAAAGTTCATTTCAATGTCCATGTTTAACTGACTTGTTTTGGGCAAAATGTCAATAGATTTCAGGTGATGTTCTGTTTGTCCAATATAGTGATTTTAGGGCCCTGGATTTGCGCATGAAATGAGGAGACAAAAGCTGAGCGTCCGCAACAAAGGTGGGCGGAAAGACAAATGTCCCGGGGTGGATCAGCGAATACATGAGGAAGAAAAGCGGATATAACAGGAACAGAAGCGAAGGCGACCACGGAGGCGCCCCCATGAGGGGGCACAGCGGCCGTGATGCACTCGCTTCATCCGTGCCCACGCTGTCTGCATGCGCGACATACCATTTGCGACCGTGATGTGGCCGTGCCTGGCACGTGTCATATCTGTTTGTGCATGCTGTCCCGGTCGCTGCCAAGCCGCGCCAAACCCGTCGGTTGCGGATATCAGCGGATGACAGGGGATATGCGGCGCGTCGGTTGTGTATGTCCTGCGTATGTCTTCAGTATTGTTTCAGGCAGTGATGCGGATCTCATCCGCAGCAGGATTTTGAGCCGCTCAAAATCCTGCTGGCGGACATGCGTGCCTCTGCGGATGATCACGGACATGTTCGGATGGCGGCCGACTCATACAGGAATGTTACACGGTTATTGCGGTTGTTTGGTGGACGTGGGCCACTTTTGTGCTCATTCCAGCCGCAAATCCTCCTAAACGCCAGTGGGACAAGGCCATTAACATCTGATTAAATCAGTTTGTGATTGGTTAAAAATGATAAGCTAACTATGATTGTATAAATGGATATATTTTGATGTTGATTTTAAAGGATTCCACAGTTGTGGACTTTCAAATGTCCACAAACAGACTGATCCACAAGACTGGAGTATGATATGCAAAAGCTCTGTGACCTGCTGACTTCTTCTTAACCCCAGGAACACAACCCTGCAAATTATCTCCCACATTTACATGGAGTTTGTGAAGTAAAACCAACACGAGTGGCTCTACTCTACTTTTTTCTACTCTTCTATTTTACTCTTCCTTTTTAGATATTTAGATATACTGTTGTATACTAGCATAGTTCCACCTTAGAAATGGACTATATATATAAGATATACCTTACTGAATTTTCATGAAATGTGGTCAAATCTCCTGGTTCTCATTCAAATTCTATCAGTTGTATTATGAATCAAATTTGTCATCTTTATTGACACAGGTTGGAGGACCTGTTGGCATGACCACAGTATGGGCTACAGCTATACGACATTTGACCCTAATGACTAGATCCCGGCCGATATGGATGTTTGTTGGGGATTACCAATAACACTAATGTACATATCTCTCAATATTGGCATGGAAAACGCCAATGATTCCATCCATCCATTTTCTATACCCGCTTACTCCACTTAATGTAAGCATTAACATCTTGCTTGCCTCTACTGGTGGTTGGCTCTCACTGCGGTATTGTATCACTTCCTGTTCCGGAGCACAGCGGTGTTTTTCTGTATCTGTTAGCTGTTTAATCTGCGCAGTTAGATTGATCTAGTTATCTAGATTACGATTTGTTTCCCAGTGTAATCTTTACGTGCCTTAACTAAAGCACTCCTTCTGCTGAATCACCTCTAAATTATTTACACATTATTCACTTTGCGTGTTTTTAGGAATCCGCTAGCTTAGCGTAGCTACTAGCTCTTAGCCGATTTAGCATGGCGGCTTCTCCTGTCTCTCCCGCACTTTCTGCTCTGGTGTGAAATGTTTAGTTATTCCTCGGCCTCCTTTAGCAGTAATGGTACTTGTAATAAGTGTAGCTTATTCGTAGCTTTGGAGGCCAGGCTGGGCGAATTGGAGACTCGGCTCCACACCGTGGAAAATTCTACAGCTAGCAAGGCCCCTGTAGTCGGTGCGGACCAAGGTAGCTTAGCCGCCGTTAGTTCCCCCTGGCAGATCCCGAGCAGCCGGGAAAGCAGGCCGAGCTGGGTGACTGTGAGGAGGAAGCGTAGCCCTAAACAGAAGCCCCGTGTACACCGCCACCCGTTCATATCTCTAACCGTTTTTTTCCCACTCGACGACACACCCGCCGAGGATCAAACTCTGGTTATTGGCGACTCTGTTTTGAGAAATGTGAAGTTAGCGACACCAGCAACCATAGTCAATTGTCTTCCGGGGGCCAGAGCAGGCGACATTGAAGGAAATTTGAAACTGCTGGCTAAGGCTAAGCGAAATTTGGTAAGATTGTAATTCACGTCGGCAGTAATGACACCCGGTTACGCCAATCGGAGGTCACTAAATTAACATTAAATCGGTGTGTAACTTTGCAAAAACAATGTCGGACTCTGTAGTTTTCTCTGGGCCCCTCCCCAATCGGACCGGGAGTGACATGTTTAGCCGCATGTTCTCCTTGAATTGCTGGCTGTCTGAGTGGTGTCCAAAAAATGAGGTGGGCTTCATAGATAATTGGCAAAGCTTCTGGGGAAAACCTGGTCTTGTTAGGAGAGACGGCATCCATCCCACTTTGGATGGAGCAGCTCTCATTTCTAGAAATCTGGCCAGTTTTCTTAAATCCTCCAAACCGTGACTATCCAGGGTTGGGACAGGAAGCAGAGTTGTAGTCTTACACACCTCTCTGCAGCTTCTCTCCCCCTGCCATCCCCTCATTACCCCATCCCCGTAGAGACGGTGCCTGCTCCCAGACTACCAATAACCAGCAAAAATCTATTTAAGCATAAAAATTCAAAAGAAAAAATAATATAGCACCTTCAACTGCACCACAGACTAAAACAGTTAAATGTGGTCTATTAAACATTAGGTCTCTCTCTTCTAAGTCCCTGTTGGTAAATGATATAATAATTGATCAACATATTGATTTATTCTGCCTAACAGAAACCTGGTTACAGCAGGATGAATATGTTAGTTTAAATGAGTCAACACCCCCGAGTCACACTAACTGTCAGAATGCTCGTAGCATGGGCCGGGGTGGAGGATTAGCAGCAATCTTCCATTCCATCTTATTAATTAATCCAAAACCCAGACAGAGCTTTAATTCATTTGAAAGCTTGTCTCTTAGTCTTGTCCATCCAAATTGGAAGTCCCAAAAACCAGTTTTATTTGTTATTATCTATCGTCCACCTGGTCGTTACTGTGAGTTTCTCTGTGAATTTTCAGACCTTTTGTCTGACTTAGTGCTTAGCTCAGATAAGATAATTATAGTGGGCGATTTTAACATCCACACAGATGCTGAGAATGACAGCCTCAACACTGCATTTAATCTATTATTAGACTCTATTGGCTTTGCTCAAAAAGTAAATGAGTCCACCCACCACTTTAATCATATCTTAGATCTTGTTCTGACTTATGGTATGGAAATAGAAGACTTAACAGTATTCCCTGAAAACTCCCTTCTGTCTGATCATTTCTTAATAACATTTACATTTACTCTGATGGACTACCCAGCAGTGGGGAATACGTTTCATTACACTAGAAGTCTTTCAGAAAGCGCTGGTAACTAGGTTTAAGGATATGATTCCTTCTTTATGTTCTCTAATGCCATATACCAACACAGTGCAGAGTAGCTACCTAAACTCTGTAAGGGAGATAGAGTATCTCGTCAATAGTTTTACATCCTCATTGAAGACAACTTTGGATGCTGTAGCTCCTCTGAAAAAGAGAGCTTTAAATCAGAAGTGTCTGACTCCGTGGTATAACTCACAAACTCGTAGCTTAAAGCAGATAACCCGTAAGTTGGAGAGGAAATGGCGTCTCACTAATTTAGAAGATCTTCACTTAGCCTGGAAAAAGAGTCTGTTGCTCTATAAAAAAGCCCTCCGTAAAGCTAGGACATCTTTCTACTCATCACTAATTGAAGAAAATAAGAACAACCCAGGTTTCTTTTCAGCACTGTAGCCAGACTGACAAAGAGTCAGAGCTCTATTGAGCTGAGTATTCCATTAACTTTAACTAGTAATGACTTCATGACTTTCTTTGCTAACAAATTTTAACTATTAGAGAAAAAATTACTCATAACCATCCCAAAGACGTATCGTTATCTTTGGCTGCTTTCAGTGATGCCGGTATTTGGTTAGACTCTTTCTCTCCGATTGTTCTGTCTGAGTTATTCTCATTAGTTACTTCATCCAACCATCAACATGTTTATTAGACCCCATTCCTACCAGGCTGCTCAAGGAAGCCCTACCATTATTTAATGCTTCGATCTTAATATGATCAATCTATCTTTGTTAGTTGGCTATGTACCACAGGCTTTTAAGGTGGCAGTAATTAAACCATTACTTAAAAAGCCATCACTTGACCCAGCTATCTTAGCTAATTATAGGCCAATCTCCAACCTTCCTTTCTCTCAAAAATTCTTGAAAGGGTAGTTGTAAAACAGCTAACTGATCATCTGCAGAGGAATGGTCTATTTGAAGAGTTTCAGTCAGGTTTTAGAATTCATCATAGTACAGAAACAGCATTAGTGAAGGTTACAAATGATCTTCTTATGGCCTCGGACAGTGGACTCATCTCTGTGCTTGTTCTGTTAGACCTCAGTGCTGCTTTTGATACTGTTGACCATAAAATTTTATTACAGAGATTAGAGCATGCCATAGGTATTAAAGGCACTGCGCTGCGGTGGTTTGAATCATATTTGTCTAATAGATTACAATTTGTTCGTGTAAATGGGGAATCTTCTTCACAGACTAAAGTTAATTATGGAGTTCCACAAGGTTCTGTGCTAGGACCAATTTTATTTACTTTATACATGCTTCCCTTAGGCAGTATTATTAGACGGTATTGCTTAAATTTTCATTGTTACGCAGATGATACCCAGCTTTATCTATCCATGAAGCCAGAGGACACACACCAATTAGCTAAAACTGCAGGATTGTCTTACAGACATAAAGACATGGATGACCTCTAATTTCCTGCTTTAAACTCAGATAAAACTGAAGTTATTGTACTTGGCCCCACAAATCTTAGAAACATGGTGTCTAACCAGATCCTTACTCTGGATGGCATTACCCTGACCTCTAGTAATACTGTGAGAAATCTTGGAGTCATTTTTGATCAGGATATGTCATTCAAGCGCATATTAAACAAATATGTAGGACTGCTTTTTTGCATTTACGCAATATCTCTAAAATCAGAAAGGTCTTGTCTCAGAGTGATGCTGAAAAACTAATTCATGCATTTATTTCCTCTAGGCTGGACTATTGTAATTCATTATTATCAGGTTGTCCTAAAAGTTCCCTAAAAAGCCTTCAGTTAATTCAAAATGCTGCAGCTAGAGTACTGACGGGGACTAGAAGGAGAGAGCATATCTCACCCATATTGGCCTCTCTTCATTGGCTTCCTGTTAATTCTAGAATAGAATTTAAAATTCTTCTTCTTACTTATAAGGTTTTGAATAATCAGGTCCCATCTTATCTTAGGGACCTCGTAGTACCATATCACCCAATAGAGCGCTTCGCTCTCAGACTGCAGGCTTACTTGTAGTTCCTAGGGTTTGTAAGAGTAGAATGGGAGGCAGAGCCTTCAGCTTTCAGGCTCCTCTCCTGTGGAACCAGCTCCCAATTCAGATCAGGGAGACAGACACCCTCTCTACTTTTAAGATTAGGCTTAAAACTTTCCTTTTTGCTAAAGCTTATAGTTAGGGCTGGATCAGGTGACCCTGAACCATCCCTTAGTTATGCTGCTATAGACGTAGACTGCTGGGGGGTTCCCATGATGCACTGTTTCTTTCTCTTTTTGCTCTGTATGCACCACTCTGCATTTAATCATTAGTGATCGATCTCTGCTCCCCTCCACAGCATGTCTTTTTCTTGGTTCTCTCCCTCAGCCCCAACCAGTCCCAGCAGAAGACTGCCCCTCCCTGAGCCTGGTTCTGCTGGAGGTTTCTTCCTGTTAAAAGGGAGTTTTTCCTTCCCACTGTAGCCAAGTGCTTGCTCACAGGGGGTCGTTTTGACCGTTGGGGTTTTACATAATTATTGTATGGCCTTGCCTTACAATATAAAGCGCCTTGGGGCAACTGTTTGTTGTGATTTGGCGCTATATAAAAAAATTGATTGATTGATTGATTGATTAACTGGAGGAGCAACAGGGGGGCTGGAGATTATCCCAGCAGTCATACAGTGTAAGGCGGGGTTCACCCTGGACAGGACACCCATCTGTCGCAGGGCTACATACAGACAAACATTCACACTCACACCTACAGTTAAGTTAAAGTTTTTAGTCCATCTGTGGGAGGAAGCCAGAGCACCCGGAGGGAACCCACACAAACACGGGGAAACAAAGTCCACACAGAAAGACCCCAGGAATCGATCCCACAACCTTTTTGCTGTGAAGCAACAGTGCTAACCACTAAACCACTCACTGCGCTACCTGGCAATGATTCCAAAAATTTCAATATCAAACCCTTATGACAAAGAAATATAATTAAGTCTTGATGTTTTACAGTTTAATCATTATTATTTTTTAATATTTATCATAAATAATTATAAATAAAACCAACAACCAACTGACATTCATCAGTTGGATTAGCAGTAGCTGTGTTGCATCGCTCAGCTTTGGATAAAACGTACTCCTCATCTAGTGCTGCTCTGCCAAGCTGGTGGTGTAACGCCCACTTGTGTCTCATTGTTGTAAAACACCCACTCTTACTGAAAAATAAATGGCAGCTGGTCACTTTGCCTCTGTCTCTTGTAGCCAGGGCTTAATTTTAGGGGGGGAGCAAGCCGGAGCGCGCTCCGGAACCTCGGACGTGCGCTCCGGAAGCTCTGACGTTGGCTCCGCCAGCTATTTATACTTAATCCGGTGATCCGCCACCTCTCTTAACTAACAAAATATTTTTAAAAAAATCACCGCAATTGCTCTCACTGCCACTCATACCGCCCTGTCTGCTGTGCGGAATTGTGCAAAATCTGGCAACAGGTCCAGAGGCTACGGGCGCTGTTTTGATCCAGATGTTGACACCGCAGCCGCAGAGCTCCGTGGCCACCGAGAGAGGACTTGGATTCTTTGCGGGTCCCGCATCCGTACTCCCGGAGGCAGTGAGCGAAGGGAGAGCCGCGCATTGTGTTCTGCGTGTGTCTGTTTATAATGTTCTCGCACAGAAGAAAAAAGAGAGTGTTTACACAGGAGAGAAAAGTGAGAAAATGTGATGGATTTCGTTTATCGCAGGTTATTTTTAGAATGTAACTCCCGCGATAAACAAGGGATCACTGTACATCATTAAACAGGAATTTGTACTCTATCTGGATTTGGTGTGACTAGTGTTATTAGGCCTACAATACATGCCCAGTTTATTTTCGGTGTGGCGCACAGCGTTGTTCGCAAGCCCCCCCGCCCTTCTTTTTTTTCTGCACCGGAGCCACCCATCCTCTGCGCTCCGGGACCTCCCACTTTACAAATTAAGCACTGCTTGTAGCTAATGTGATTGAGGGATGAACGGTGTCCCAGTCATGCTTGACAGCATTGTAAACAATGCTGCTGGAATACCCTCTGCTGGACAAATTATGTAATGACACCATTTCCAACAGCCAAATTATTTTCTGTTTATTTGTTACGAGTAAAATAAAAAAGTTTTCATATCAGCCAAAATAAAGTACATAGATACAGTCAGTGGTGGGCACAGCTAACCGAAAAGTTAGCTTTGATAACCGCTAGTCCCCTAACTGAAATGTTATCTTTATAACGCTAAACCAATAAACTGCTATAAAATTTAACAGAAATTACAGCTAACCACTAACCGCTAACTTTTAGTATTCACTAAAAGTTTTTGTTGGCTACTGATAAGCCAGTTTTGAGTTTAAACACCGCCAGGGCTTCTGACTACATTCAAAGGTGACCACAAACCCAAAATGAACAACAAGCCAGAGCTTTTGTCTTCATGCATCCCGCTAACAAAAAAGTTAGCTTTACCAATTAGCGGATTAGCGGAACTGTGCCCACCACTGGATACAGTCGTGGGCATTAACCGATATATTGGTCGGGTTCAATGAATGGCATTGACCTTCACCCAAATATTTGTCTTCTGACTGACCACACTAGAACACTTCTGGAATCCATCTACATGTCGGGTTGAAAATCAGATTCCTTGGCCTTGACCTGTGCCAAAATGAAGTCAGCAGGTTTTAGAGGCTTTGCTTACTGTGCTCCTACGCTTTGTCTATTGACATTTGAAAGTCCAGTTCAACTGAATCTTTTAACGCAAATCTTAAAACTTATTTATTTCCTTCAGTTTATCATTATTTTGTTCATGGTCTGAATTATATTTACTGTTTTTAATTTCTTTCTTCTTGGCAGTCTATATGAACTGGTTTTAACTGGTTTTATTATGTTAAATACTATATACGTTTTGAGCTAAAGTGCTGTATAAAGGAATGTTAGTATTACTTATTTATTTATTTAGGGCAGTTTTGTAGCCACCTGGGAGGAGTAAACAGGCAGACATGACCTTGACCCCAATGGCTGACCTTTTGCAAATGTGACATTGCTGGACAACCCTAAAGCTCCCCTGCATGCGTGTAACAAAGTTGATGCAAATCAGAGTGAAAACCTTCAATTTTGACCTTTGACTCTGATGACCTTGATCCCAATGATTGACCTTTGGCAAATTTGTCATTCTGCCCCTTAGGGCAGAATGTGGTTACACATCGTGCAGCTGCTGTGAAGAAAAAATACATTTAAAAAAATACATGTTCTGACGGTTTTGTGCATGTGGGAACACAGCAGCTTTTCACAGCAGCTGCACTGCTGAAAATAAAAAACAAACAAAAAAATTACATGCCACCCACGGGACTCAAACCCACACCTTTCAACAGCTCTGACTGCCAGTCAGAAACTTTACCACTGAGCTAAATGGACTGCATTTAAATGGACTGCATTTATATAGCACTTTTCCATCTGCATCAGATGCTCAAAGCACTTTACAATAATGCCTCACATTCACCCTGATGTGAGGCTGCTGCCCTACAAGTCATTCACTACACACCGGGAGCAACTAGGGGATTAAGGACCTTGCCCAAGGGCCCTTAGTGATTTTCCAGTCAGGCTGGGATTTGAACCGAGGATCTTCTGGTCTCAAGCCCAATGCCTTAATCACTAGACCATCACCTCCCCTACAATCACAGTCCTGTGAAAGCTGCGGGAACCTGTCTGATATGAGGAAGGAGAGGGACATATTTAAAATGAAATAAACCCACACACTATATAAAACAGCGCATTTATCAAGCAGGCAATACAAATGTGATCCGTCTGTTCCTCTGTAGATGACCCATGGTCACAGACATACAGTCATGAAGGGGCTGTTAAATAACCCTGGTTAAATAAAAATAATAATAAAAAAGCGCCACAGGATTCAAACCCACACACTCTGATTACCAGACGGAAACTTAACTATTGCACTACAATTACTCTCTTGTAACAGGAGAGTGAAATGGCTAAAATCAACAAGCAGATAAATATATTTTCTTAAAAAAAAATACGCTGTGATAACTGATCAAACATTGTTTGGTATGGTATAGTTCTGCTGATATGTGACTGAAAGTGGTGTATTTGTCGTACTGTTAGCTTGTCCTGGTCGTGTGGCGCGCTGCTCATGGCCCAACACGTGTCCTGTCAGACGTTACATTCAGATAGCCTGCTGCTTGTCCAAACAGAGTGACGGCCGCTTTTCTCCTCCCATCTCAAAAGCATTATATGTGTTTATGTATTTCCACACAAGCACACACACACGCGCGTGTACGTTAAAACATGGGACGTGCTGCAGCTGTGATGTCCAGAACCGGAGATGTCTCAACAGCTGTGGTTAGCCAGCCACGCCCCCTGTCCTGTCAGCGCACAGACCAAGATGTCACTCTGTGATCAGATGAGAGATGCCTCACCTATGGGGGGGGGGGGCAAACCACATGCACAGATGTGTTGTGGGGTGAGGGTGCGGGGGGACACACAAAACACATGCACACATGTTGTGGGGGGAGCCGACACTCTGGCACGCCACATGTACACGCGACAATTTCACAGTCGTAGGGCACTTAGACACATTTCACCTCCAGCTTGAAAGTGATCGTCTCCTGACTGTGTTTGTGATGATAGCATGAATGGCCACACACTTTCTAAGTGCCAAGCGAGTGGTGTAACATGTTTGTATGTATCACCTGGAATTTGGCTGACATCTGCCGCAAGAGGGTTTGATGGGCTCCCACAGCACACACTCTGTCTTTCAGCTGCTGGTGTGCGCAAATAGTTGCAGCAACAGGTGTACGAGGCGTTGGAGGCAGCTACAAATTTACACGTTTTGCTCACAATTCCTGTTTCATGTGCAATTTCTAAGCAAATCGACCAAATGTGTGAAGGGGCCCTTACTCATATTTTAGGACTTTGACAGTTTCTGTATTTGTTAAAGAACAAGTTAAATAAGATGTTATTGTCCCCCCACCCCTTCACATGTTTTCTAGGAAAAAGCAATAAGGAGGTGTTGGATCTGCTGGCGTCAGGGTTCCGGCTGCCGTGCCCCACCCGCTGTCCTCAGAACATTTACCGCATCATGATTGATTGCTGGGCCCCTGAGCCCTCCAAGAGGCCGTCCTTCCATGCACTGCACAGCCAGCTGGACTCCATATATGCCAAGATATACTTCAAGACCATTGAGGTGTAGAACAACAGTGGCAAGGACAATATGGCCTCCAAACAGAGATCAAAAATCTACAGCTGAGCAGAACGAGGAGTCCACAGAGGGAGAAACACCAGCTCAGGAGACACAATGCGGGGTGGACAGAAAATTCCTCCTGAATGCACTCTACATCGACAACAGGGTATTTAAACTATAACACCACTGAGGTGTTAAAACAGAACTTAAAACAGAGAGAGAGCACTCTTCGAGGCGATGGAGGAACTGTGAGCCAAACCTGAGAAAGAATAAGGCTGGAAGGGATGAGAAGGAGTAAGGCTGGAAGGGATGAGAAGGAATAAGGTTGGACGGGATAAGAAGGAGTAGGCTGGACGGGATGAGAAGGAATAAGGCTGGACGGGATGAGAAGGAAGAAAGTTGGACGGGATGAAAATGAATAAGGCTGGACAGGATGAGAAGGAATTCAACTGGACGGGGTGAGAAGGAATAAGTCTGCATGGGATGAGAAGGAATAACCTGGACGGGATGAGAAGGAATTAGACTGGACGGGATGAGAAGGAACAAGGCTTGATGGGATGATTGCTGCCCTTCAGCAAAAATAAAGAGCGAACAAATGCACCGTGAGGACTGAAAGTAGGAAATGTTGGTGTGAAACTAAAACCCTCAGCACGTTAACAGCACCAACAGTTTTTAACTTTATACCCTTTTGTGGGTTTTTTGAAAAATGGTTTATTATTTCTGCTTGTGCCACATGTGCATGGACTCTCTATGACATCACAGGTCAGGGTATAAAAGACTCGAACACCATCTGACCACAGAGTCAGCGCTAAAATCGAGCTTATGTGCAATAACTTGGCACTTGTTGGGCTTTTAACCGCAGCGTCATGGTGGGTCACTGTGGACTGTGGGTATTTTGGGGGGCAGGGACTCAATAAACGAAGCACGGGTTGTCGTTTTGGCACAACTCCTGGTTATGCAGCATCTGCTGGTACACATACACCAGCTATGAAGCTAATGGTTCCACTTCTGTTTACAAGCCGTCCCACAATCAACAAATTTTTTGGTACTGATCAGAATTACTGATAATTAAAAATATATTTCATAAAAATATGTTTGGAAATAAATGCAAATGAGCCAATTTTGTACAATCACAATATTTAATAAAAATGTCCAAAGTCATTATACTAAAAAAGCTTATCACTGAAATAAAAAATACATGTAAAATGTACTTATGGCACAGTTATTGGCACCCTTAAATTTACAGTAAATAATCTTATATATTAGACAAGTCAAACAGTATGGTTCTGTATGGTAAATCTGTCTGGAGGAGGGCAGTTCTCATAAACTGGGTGACCATGCAAGAACGAAGAGAGTGAGGGAAGCCACCCAGACACCCAAGACAACTCAAGCATACGCTTCTGTGGTTGTGATCGGAAGAAGTGTGCAGAGTGCAGCTGTAGTCTGTCACATCATCAGTTATTGAGCTTCATCTTGGAGTGGAACAAAAGGATTTTCACACAAGAAAATGAACTGGAATGAAGCACAAGTCTTCCGTGTACCCTCTGCCAAACCTTAGCAGAAATGTCATGTGTTCTTTTTAAGACATCTGTTCTCTCATCCATCATTAAACCATATCTGCGGAGATACAGTTTGCTGTGTCAAAGCCACAGAATTTGATGCCACCTCCAAAGTTGTCTTGATGTTTTGGTGGCTTCCCTCACTAATCTCCATGCACATGCACAAAAACACAACCATTGTGTTTTGTGCATGTGCATGGAGATTATTTAGATTATTTAGATTAGTTAGATTAGTTAGATTATTTTGTTAGATTAGATCATTTAAATTCTGTACTTGGGTCAATAATTCTGACGAGGACTCTGTTACAGCTGTACACGTACTTGGTTACAAATCAGGAAGGGTTTTATTTTATTTATTTATTTTTCATTCAACCTCGGTACATAAAAGATGGTTTTATGTTTGCACTGAAGTGAAGAAGTGACCCTGCAGCCTTTTCTCCTCTCGTTTTGCGACACAAACCACTCCAGATACAGTTGTATGTAAAAGTTTGGGCACCCCTGATGATTTCTGTGATTTTCCTTTATAAATCATTGGTTGTTTGGATCAGCAATTTCAGTTAAATATATCATATAGCAGACAAACACAGTGATATTTGAGAAGTGAAATGAAGTTGATAGGATTTACAAAAGTGTGCAATAATTCTTTAAACAAAATTAGGCAGGTGCTTAAATTTGGGCACCCCAACAGAAAAAAAAAATACATTAATATCTCCTTTTGCAGGAATAACAGCCTCTAAACACTTCCTATAGCTTCAAGTGAGAGTCTGGATTCTGATTGAAGGTATTTTGGACCATTCTTCTTTACAAAACATCTTAGGTTTGTTAGTTTCTGAGCATGGACAGCCCACTTAAAATCATACCACAGATTTTCAATAATATTTAGGTCTGGGGACTGAGATGGCCATTCCAGAACATTGTACTTGTTCCTTTGCATGAATGCCTTAGTAGATTTTGAGCAGTGTTTAGGGTATTTGTCTTGTTGAAAGATCCAGCCCCGGCGCAACTTCAACTTTGTCACTGATTCATGAACATTGTTCTCAAAAATCTGCTGATATTGACTGGAATCAACTTTAACAAGGTTCCCAGTACCTGCACTGTCCACACAGCCACACAGCATGATGGAACCACCTCCAAATTTTACTGTAGCAAGCAATTTTCTTGGAATTCTGTGTTCTTTTTCAGCCACACATACTGCCCCTTTTTATGTCCAAATAACTCAATTTTAGTTTCATCAGTCCACAACACCTTATTCTAAAATTAAGCTGGCTTGTCCAAATGTGCTTTAGCATACCTCAAGTGACTCTGTTTGTGTCATGTATGCAGAAAAGGCTTCCTCTGCAATACAGCATCATACAGCACCTCTTTGTGCAAAGCGCGCTGTATAGTTGAACAATGCACAGAGACACTATCTGCAGCAAGATCATGTTGTAGGTCTTTGGAGCAAGTCTGAGGGCTTACTATGACTGTTCTCACTGTCCTTCACTTCAGCTTATCTGAGATTTTTTTGGCCTGCCACTTCAGGCCTTAACTAGTACTGTGCCTGCGGTCTTCCATTTCCTCACTATGTTACTCACATTGGAAACTGACAGCTGAAATCTCTGAGATAGCTTTTTGTATCCTTCCCTTAAACCATGATGTTGAACAATCTTTGTTTTCAGGTCATTTGAGAGGTGTTTAGAGGCTCCCATGTGGCCACTCATTAGAAGAGATGCAAAGAGGGGAAACATTTGCAAATGGCCACCTTAAATACCCTTTCTCATGATTGGATTCACCTGTGTAAGGAGGTCAAGGGTCAGTGAGCTTACCAAACCAATTTTCTGTTCCAATAATTAGTGCTAAATGTATTCAAATCAATAAAATGACAAGAGTGCCCAAAGTTATGCACCTGTCTAATTTTGTTTAAATAATCAATCAGTCAATCAATCAATCAATTTTTTATATAGCGCCAAATCACAACAAACAGTTGCCCCAAGGCGCTTTATATTGTAAGGCAAGGCCATACAATAATTATGTAAAACCCCAACGGTCAAAACGACCCCCTGTGAGCAAGCACTTGGCTACAATGGGAAGGAAAAACTCCCTTTTAACAGGAAGAAACCTCTAGCAGAACCAGGCTCAGGGAGGGGCAGTCTTCTGCTGGGACTGGTTGGGGCTGAGGGAGAGAACCAGGAAAAAGACATGCTGTGGAGGGGAGCGGAGATCAATCACTAATGATTAAATGCAGAGTGGTGCATACAGAGCAAAAGAGAAAGAAACAGTGCATCATGGGAACCCCCCAGCAGTCTACGTCTATAGCAGCATAACTAAGGGATGGTTCAGGGTCACCTGATCCAGCCCTAACTATAAGCTTTAGCAAAAAGGAATGTTTTAAGCCTAATCTTAAAAGTAGAGAGGGTGTCTGTCTCCCTGATCTGAATTGGGAGCTGGTTCCACAGGAGAGGAGCCTGAAAGCTGAAGGCTCTGCCTCCCATTCTACTCTTACAAACCCTAGGAACTACAAGTAAGCCTGCAGTCTGAGAGCGAAGCGCTCTATTGGGGTGATATGGTACTACGAGGTCCCTAAGATAAGATGGGACCTGATTATTCAAACCTTATAAGTAAGAAGAAGAATTTTAAATTCTATTCTAGAATTAACAGGAAGCCAATGAAGAGAGGCCAATATGGGTGAGATATGCTCTCTCCTTCTAGTCCCTGTCAGTACTCTAGCTGCAGCATTTTGAATTAACTGAAGGCTTTTTAGGGAACTTTTAGGACAACCTGATAATAATGAATTACAATAGTCCAGCCTAGAGGAAATAAATGCATGAATTAGTTTTTCAGCATCACTCTGAGACAAGACCTTTCTAATTTTAGAGATATTGCGTAAATGCAAAAAAGCAGTCCTACATATTTGTTTAATATGCGCTTTGAATGACATATCCTGATCAAAAATGACTCCAAGATTTCTCACAGTATTACTAGAGGTCAGGGTAATGCCATCCAGAGTAAGGATCTGGTTAGACACCATGTTTCTAAGATTTGTGGGGCCAAGTACAATAACTTCAGTTTTATCTGAGTTTAAAAGCAGGAAATTAGAGGTCATCCATGTCTTTATGTCTGTAAGACAATCCTGCAGTTTAGCTAATTGGTGTGTGTCCTGTGGCTTCATGGATAGATAAAGCTGGGTATCATCTGCGTAACAATGAAAATTTAAGCAATACCGTCTAATAATACTACCCAAGGGAAGCATGTATAAAGTGAATAAAATTGGTCCTAGCACAGAACCTTGTGGAACTCCATAATTAACTTTAGTCTGTGAAGAAGATTCCCCATTTACATGAACAAATTGTAATCTATTAGACAAATATGATTCAAACCACCGCAGCGCAGTGCCTTTAATACCTATGGCATGCTCTAATCTCTGTAATAAAATTTTATGGTCAACAGTATCAAAAGCAGCACTGAGGTCTAACAGAACAAGCACACAGATGAGTCCACTGTCCGAGGCCATAAGAAGATCATTTGTAACCTTCACTAATGCTGTTTCTGTACTATGATGAATTCTAAAACCTGACTGAAAATCTTCAAATAGACCATTCCTCTGCAGATGATCAATTAGCTGTTTTACAACTACCCTTTCAAGAATTTTTGAGAGAAAAGGAAGGTTGGAGATTGGCCTATAATTAGCTAAGATAGCTGGGTCAAGTGATGGCTTTTTAAGTAATGGTTTAATTACTGCCACCTTAAAAGCCTGTGGTATATAGCCAACTAACAAAGATAGATTGATCATATTTAAGATCGAAGCATTAAATAATGGTAGGGCTTCCTTGAGCAGCCTGGTAGGAATGGGGTCTAATAAACATGTTGATGGTTTGGATGAAGTAACTAATGAAAATAACTCAGACAGAACAATCGGAGAGAAAGAGTCTAACCAAATACCGGCATCACTGAAAGCACCCAAAGATAACGATACGTCTTTGGGATGGTTATGAGTAATTTTTTCTCTAATAGTTAAAATTTTGTTAGCAAAGAAAGTCATGAAGTCATTACTAGTTAAAGTTAATGGAATACTCAGCTCAATAGAGCTCTGACTCTTTGTCAGCCTGGCTACAGTGCTGAAAAGAAACCTGGGGTTGTTCTTATTTTCTTCAATTAGTGATGAGTAGAAAGATGTCCTAGCTTTACGGAGGGCTTTTTTATAGAGCAACAGACTCTTTTTCCAGGCTAAGTGAAGATCTTCTAAATTAGTGAGACGCCATGTCCTCTCCAACTTACGGGTTATCTGCTTTAAGCTACGAGTTTGTGAGTTATACCACGGAGTCAGGCACTTCTGATTTAAAGCTCTCTTTTTCAGAGGAGCTACAGCATTCAAAGTTGTCTTCAATGAGGATGTAAAACTATTGACGAGATACTCTATCTCACTTACAGAGTTTAGGTAGCTACTCTGCACTGTGTTGGTATATGGCATTAGAGAACATAAAGAAGGAATCATATCCTTAAACCTAGTTACAGCGCTTTCTGAAAGACTTCTAGTGTAATGAAACTTATTCCCCACTGCTGGGTAGTCCATCAGAGTAAATGTAAATGTTATTAAGAAATGATCAGACAGAAGGGAGTTTTCAGGGAATACTGTTAAGTCTTCTATTTCCATACCATAAGTCAGAACAAGATCTAAGATATGATTAAAGTGGTGGGTGGACTCATTTACTTTTTGAGCAAAGCCAATAGAGTCTAATAATAGATTAAATGGAGTGTTGAGGCTGTCATTCTCAGCATCTGTGTGGATGTTAAAATCGCCCACTATAATTATCTTATCTGAGCTAAGCACTAAGTCAGACAAAATAATTATTGCACACTTTCTATAAATCCTAGAAACTTCATTTCATTTCTCAAATATCAGTGTGTTCATCTGCTATATGATATATTTAAATGGAAATTCTGATCCAGACAACCAATGATTTATAAAGGAAAATCATGAAAATTATCAGGGGCGCCCAAACTTTTGCATACAACTGTAATTAGGAATTTGGTTTTACTGACCACATTTTCTTTTTGCCCCAAATTAATCTTGGTCAATAATTGTTGTTCAGGCTGTTTGAAAAATAATTTTATTTTCCACAGAACTGACCACCAAGAACTGGTTACAAATTTTTAAATCCATCAGAAACATATGTGTGAGTTAAGAGTTACTGATTTCTCTGATCGGTCCCTTTGAGTTTTTCAAACTGCACCTTGAAGCCAGGAAAACATAGACACTGAAAACCTCTGCAGAACTTTGTTGTTTTTCCACACAGAAAATAGACCAGAAGTAAATAAGAGAATGGAAAGAAAATCATAATGTTTAGAATTGATATTGATGAAATCAAATCAGTTCCCATTCCAGCTGCTGAGTATGTGGAGCACAAATGCAGCAGCTTGGCAGTGTTATTTTCTGCATGCACAGGAGTGAAGCTCAGTCACGTCTGCAGCAGCTGCAGTGACTCACAGCAGCTCTCGAATGCAAATATCCAGAATTAATAACAAAAACAAAACAAAATTTTTTTAAAAACCCAGCTTTTATTTATGGCTTCAGCTGTGGACATCCCCACCATCAGCAGGGTTTTAAATGTCAGCACTCAGGAAGAACTTACATGTCATACAGCATACGTGGAGGGGCGGGGCCTCATCGGTCAGGTGTGGGCGTCACATACAATCAATACCTGTTCACTTTGAGCAGTAATCATAAATATCGTCTACTCTGTCTGACTAATCTGAAAAGTGATGCTGCAATTTTTTTTTATTTTTTTTTTTTATGATTTTGGAGTCAAATGACCAGAGTGATATTTATTCAGGTGTGAACATTCAAACAGATCAAATAAACATACTAAAATATTCCTGTCATAACAATTCAGAAACAAGAGCAATCAGAGATTTCTGACATCCGCCAATCCGGATCTGGATCACCTCGAAAATTCAATGAGGTCTTCTGTGTCCTGATACGTATCCGTGGTGCAAATTTGGTGAGAATCCGTGGAGTCTTCCATGGCCTGATATGTACAGTAGTGTTCAGAATAACAGTAGTGCTATGTGACTAAAAAGATTAATCCAGGTTTTGAGTATATTTCTTATTGTTACATGGGAAAGAAGGTACCAGTAGATTCAGTAGATTCTCACAAATCCAACAAGACCAAGCATTCATGATATGCACACTCTTAAGGCTATGAAATTGGGCTATTAGTAAAAAAAAAAGTAGAAAAGGGGGTGTTCACAATAATAGTAGCATCTGCTGTTGATGCTACAAACTCAAAACTATTATGTTCAAACTGCTTTTTTAGCAATCCTGTGAATCACTAAACTAGTATTTAGTTGTATAACCACAGTTTTTCATGATTTCTTCACATCTGCGAGGCATTAATTTTGTTGGTTTGGAACCATGATTTTGCTCGTTTACTAGTGTGCTTGGGGTCATTGTGATGTTGAAACACCCATTTCAAGGGCATGTCCTCTTCATCATAAGGCAACATGACCTCTCAAGTATTTTGACATATCCAAACTGATCCATGATACCTGGTATGCCAGTGGTGGGCACACTTCCGATAATCTGATAATAGATAATTATCGAAGATAAATAATGTTTTCATTATCGGATTATCTTTTTAGATAAATTTAAAAACCATCATCGGACTAATTATCTAACGATGAATTACTGTCCGATAATTTTTAGACCGATAACGTACTAAACTAAGCTGAACAGTGAAAAACATTTTTAAAACTGTTAAAGCTGTTGAGACCTACCTGTTAAAAGTTTCCTAATAGGCATGTTGTTCTATCCTCTGCAATCAGAAACCACTCTATCATCTATAAACAAAGGAGAACTGGTGACCAAAAAAAAAGTCATTTCTTTTAACACCATACTAAAATAATCGCATTCACCAAGTCATCCAGAGGCATACATGTTTAACTTATGGTTCAAATTTTAACCACTCATTTTAGACAAGTTATTTAAAATTATTGTCATGTCTGAAGTTTATAAAGTGAAAATATCCGATATATGTTTTCGTTTTAAAGTAATGTGCTAATTTTTAAGGTTTTGTGAGCACATGCTGTGCCAGGCAGCAATGCATTATGGGTAGCATAAGGTAATCTCAGAAGTTCACGACAGGACAAATGCATTTCAGACACTCTGTTCAGGGTGCACAGATAACAGTATTAAACTCTAGTGCCTAAAACTCTCGTGAATATATTGTCTGGGTTTATAGACGTTAGTGTATTTGCGTTTGTTAAATTCCACGCATCTTAAATGTAGCAGACACGGATTATCTGGAATTTTGTTTGACATTTTTTCAAGGCCGCTACTGCCATCTACTGGCCAGGAGTGTTCATGGCAGTATTAAACGTCTGGGTACATGGCTGCTCTCAAAGTGTTGGTATTGTCCATTGTCCAGGCACTTTTTGTGTGCATATATTTGTTAACTTTGTATTCTAAAACTACGGTTAGAAGTAATTCCGACTCATCGGTCCACACGAATGAGGTTGGCACCATGTTTTTAGTTTTTGTGGAAGTGACGACAAGAGAATAAGGCTCCTGATTGGATAGAATTTTAATCAGTACCGTCACCCAAAGGTTTGGCAGACTAATTACAACACATTTATACGGTTCGATGTGGATGGATTTTTTTTTTTAAACAACGTAGTGTGGATGAAGTTTTTTCCCCAAACTGAAAGGGTAAGATATTCCGTTTTACAAATACCCGACAACGTGTGTACATGGCCTTATGTCTGTGAAAGGCACTATATGAATAAATTTACTTACTTACTTACTAATATTGAGTGCACATTTTACAACATCATAAAAGTTTTAAAACATGCAATTGCGATGACACTTCCAGGGCTCCGTAAAAATGCCTGTTTTTACAAATAAAAATGGAATATTTTACAAAAGCACATTTATCTTTAAACCAACACACGACACACGTCACATTAACGTGTTGGTTTACATAATGGATTACTGAACCAATCACTGTTTAGCACTTTTACCCAGAATGCTTTACGGTCTGTGTTTGTTACAAAACCTCAGAATTAGTGCCTTATTCAACATTAAATGATATATGTTATATTTTAACTTTGTACAAATGACAGAATTGACATTAATGGAGTTATTCTATCAGTATTTTCAAAAAACCATAAGTTAGTATGACTTTATTTTTCAAGACCTCCGCCTGACCGGGGTGTTGAAATTGATAGGGAGCGGGCTGCTCTTGGTATGCCTCTGTTTTGGGACTGCTGTTGTAAGTAAGAGCTTCCAACAGGGGCAGAATGTTGAAAGAAAAATGATTATCATTAGTAAAGAGTTGATTACATGGGTGCTCTCAGGATTTGTCTGTGCTGCTTCCTGTAGGGAGCAGCATGGTCTCACATTTATTGCTTATTCTTCAGGTCTTTTACCACTTTTGATGCTTTCAAAAGCGGTCGTGTTAAAAATCAATTTCAGCTCTTTAGTAACTGCAAATGTCCCATAGACAACACTGGAATTTATCGGTTATCGATTATCTGTAACTTCTGATACATTTTTGGGTGGTTTATCGGTTTATCTTTATCAAAGATAACTTTTCAGTTATCTTATTATCTGTTATCGAAGTTAATTTTTGGTTATCTGTGCCCACCACTGTGGTATGCGATATATAGGCCCAACACCATAGTAGGAGAAACATGCCCATATCATGATGCTTGCACCACCATGCTTCACTGTCTTCACTGTGAACTGTGGCTTGAATTCAGAGTTTGGGGGTCGTCTCACAAACTGTCTGCGGCCCTTGGACCCAAAAAGAACAATTTTACTCCCATCAGTCCACAAAATATTCCTCCATTTCTCTTTAGGCCAGTTGATGTGTTCTTTGGCAAATTGTAACCTCTTCTGCACATCTCTTTTATTTAACAGAGGGACTTTGCTGGGGATTCTTGCAAATAAATTAGCTTCACACAGGTGTCTTCTAACTGTCACAGCACTTACAGGTAACTCCAGACTGTCTTTGATCATCCTGGAGCTGATCAATGGGTGAGCCTTTGCCATTCTGGTTATTCTTCTATCCATTTTGATGGTTGTTTTCTGTTTTGTTCCACGTGTCTCTGTTTTTTTTTTTTTTTGTCCATTTTACAGCATTGGAGATCATTGTAGATGAACAGCCTATAATTTTTTGCGCCCGCATATAAGTTTTCCCCTCTCCAATTTTTTAATCAAACTAAGCTGTTCTTCTGAACAATGTCTTGAACATCCCATTTTCCTCAGGCTTTCAAAGAGAAAAGCATGTTCAACAGGTGCTGGCTTCATCCTTAAATAGGGGACACCTGATTCACACCTGTTTGTTCCACAAAATTGATGAACTCACTGACTGAATGCCACACTACTATTATTGTGAACACCCCCTTTTCTACTTTTTTTTGTTACTAATAGCCCAATTTCATAGCCTTAAGAGTGTGCATATCATGAATGCTTGGTCTTGTTGGATTTGTGAGAATCTACTGAATCTACTGGTACCTTGTTTCCCATGTAACAATAAGAAATATACTCAAAACCTGGATTAATCTTTAGTCACATAGCACTACTATTATTCTGAACACTAATGTATCCGTGGTGAAAATTTTGTCAAAATCTGTTTCGTAGTTTTGACGTAATTCTGCTAAAAGTAATCATTCAAAGCCTCTATAAAGTGAAACTTGATCCAGAATCCAGATCCAGATCATCTCCAAAATATAAAGCAGTCATTGGTGGTCTAATACGTATCTGTGGTGAAACTTTCGTCAAAATCCATGAAGTAGTTTTGATGTAATCCTGCTAACAGGCAGACAAATAATAAATAAACACAGATGATTTTATTACATCCTTGGCGCACGTAAAAATATCGGTTCTTGAGTTATAAATGAAAAGGTCACAGCAGGGTCAACATCTGGGGGGAAAATGCTTGGACTTTGATGAAACTGGTTTAAAACTGTTGATTTTTGCAAGATTGATTCAATAAGAGAACGTTATCCACCATCTGTGACTTGTTACATGTAAAAGATCATAAACTAGCTCACAGTCAGTTTGGTCCAAAGGGCGTTGACCCCCTTTCATGCTATCACCAGCAAGACATTCTCGACAGGGCAAACCAATCACTTTCTAGTTGTTTTGTGAGACATTCCAAGTCCACTTTTAGGAAATCTGACCTTTTTAAAAATTTTTGAACCCGGATGTGACCTTTGACCTTTTAAGTTATAATCTACAACCCCTGGCAATAATTATGGAATCACCGGCCTCGGAGGATCTTCATTCAGTTGTTTAATTTTGTAGAAAAAAAAGCAGATCACAGACATGACACAAAACTAAAGTCATTTCAAATGGCAACTTTCTGGCTTTAAAAAACACTATAAGAAATCAGGAAAAATAATTGTGGCAGTAACGGTTACTTTTTTAGACCAAGCAGAGGAAAAAAATATGGACTCACTCAATTCTGAGGAATAAATTATGGAATCACCCTCTAAATTTTCATCCCCAAAACTAACACCTGCATCAAATCAGATCTGCTCGTTAGTCTGCATCTAAAAAGGAGTGATCACACCTTGGAGAGCTGTTGCACCAAGTGGACTGACATGAATCATGGCTCCAACACGAGATATGTCAATTGAAACAAAGGAGAGGATTATCAAACTCTTAAAAGAGGGTAAATCATCACGCAATGTTGCAAAAGATGTTGGTTGTTCACAGTCAGCTGTGTCTAAACTCTGGACCAAATACAAACAACATGGGAAGGTTGTTAAAGGCAAACATACTGGTAGACCAAGGAAGACATCAAAGCGCCAAGACAGAAAACTTAAAGCAATATGTCTCAAAAATCGAAAATGCACAACAAAACAAATGAGGAACGAATGGGAGGAAACTGGAGTCAACGTCTGTGACCGAACTGTAAGAAACCGCCTAAAGGAAATGGGATTCACATACAGAAAATCTAAACGAAAGCCATCATTAACACCTAAACAGAAAAAAACAAGGTTAAAATGGGCTAAGGAAAAGCAATGTGGACTGTGGATGACTGGATGAAAGTCATATTCAGTGATGAATCTCGAATCTGCATTGGGCAAGGTGATGATGCTGGAACTTTTGTTTGGTGCCGTTCCAATGAGATTTATAAAGATGACTGCCTAAAGAGAACATGTAAATTTCCACAGTCATTGATGATATGGGGCTGCATGTCAGGTAAAGGCACTGGGGAGATGGCTGTCATTACATCATCAATAAATGCACAAGTTTACATTGATATTTTGGACACTTTTCTTATCCCATCAATTGAAAGGATGTTTGGGGATGATGAAATCATTTTTCAAGATGATAATGCATCTTGCCATAGAGCAAAAACTGTGAAAACATTCCTTGAAAAAGACACATAGGGTCAATGTCATGGCCTGCAAATAGTCCGGATCTTAATCCAATTGAAAATCTTTGGTGGAAGTTGAAGAAAATGGTCCATGACAAGGCTCCAACCTGCAAAGCTGATCTGGCAACAGCAATCAGAGAAAGTTGGAGCCAGATTGATGAAGAGTACTGTTTGTCACTCATTAAGTCCATGCCTCAGAGACTGCAAGCTGTTATAAAAGCCAGCGGTGGTGCAACAAAATACTAGTGATGTGTTGGAGCGTTCTTTTGTTTTTCATGATTCCATCATTTATTCCTCAGAATTGAGTGAGTCCATATTTTTTTCCCTCTGCATGGTCTAAAAAAGTAACCGTTACTGACTGCCACAATTTTTTTTTCCTGATTTCTTATAGTGTTTCTTAAAGCCAGAAGTTGCCATTTGAAATGACTTTAGTTTTGTGTCATGTCTGTGATCTGCTTTTTTCTACAAAATTAAACAACTGAATGAACATCCTCCGAGGCCGGTGATTCCATAATTTTTGCCAGGGGTTGTAGAATCCATCATTACAGACAGAGTATGTTATACTGTCTGAGTCATTATGACAAGAGCCCGACCAGTATGGATGTTTGGTCAGCCGATACTGGTATATATATATATATATATATATATATATGTATATATATATATATATATATATATATATATATATATATATATATGTATATATATATATATATATATATATATATATATGTATATATATATATATATATATATATAAATGGCCATGATTTCTAAACATTTTGTTATCAGACTCTTATGACAAAGAAATGTAATTGAGCCTGGATGTTTTCCACTTTAAAAATGAGCTTTATTATAAAACTGTACATATAACCAAAAACCAACCAGTATAAGTCAGGCTGCCTTCACTCAGATTGGCAGTTGCCGTGTTGCCTCACTCAGTATTTGCATAAAACAAACTTCTCGTCTATTTTAGACACACCTAGCTGGCGGCACAGTAACCACTTGTCTCTCGTTGTTGTAAAATGTCTACTCTGATTGAAAATGAATGGCAGCTGGTCACTTTGCCAGTTTCTTGTAGCTAATGTGACCAAGGGGTGATGGGGTCCCAGCCATGAGTGAAAGCATTGTAAACAATGCAGTCAGAGGACCCTCTATGGGACAAACCATGTAAAGACACCATTTCCAGCAGCCAATTTTTTTTTTTTGGTGAAATAAATGTTTTTATACAGGCAAAAATAATGCAAATCCCAATGTGATTGTGAAAGGCTCATATCAGCCAATATTTTTGGCCAGTTGATATATCGGTCAGACTCCAGTTATAACAAAAGGAACATGTTGATATTGTTTTGAACAAGATCTCACCAGTTTCTAAGCTTGACTCCTGCTTGAACCCTATAGGTCAACAGAAAAAAATAACCTTCAATGTTCTGGTTATTAGGACCAAGTAGAATATATTTATAGGTGTTGCCAAATATTAATGCGCATTGCACATTAAAATACATTGTTGGCTCTTCAACGAATAGACACAAACTCTGACCTAAAATAAACTTCCAGCAAATCCTTGAAAAAGCTAAAAGTGTCCAGATCCACTTTCACGTGTTTCAGGACTTTAGTACTTAACTTTTCCTTTAGCGATTACAAATACAGTCCAATATCTTCAAGGTGTCATGATGTCCAAAAGTGAGATTCCCATCAGCTGCAACTCTGCATTAACAATAATACTAATTATTATTATTTATATTTAGCATGATAAAGTCATAACAG
Organism: Thalassophryne amazonica; assembly: GCF_902500255.1. Taxonomy (NCBI): domain Eukaryota; kingdom Metazoa; phylum Chordata; class Actinopteri; order Batrachoidiformes; family Batrachoididae; genus Thalassophryne; species Thalassophryne amazonica. Next base: position 13,839,659 of record NC_047108.1, read on the forward strand.
GGAAAATTCATTTTTAATTTTGTAATACAAAAATTATAGGCAAAATGTGCCTCTGATATTAATTTGTTGCAAAAGATACAGTTATTCAGTTTATAATTATTCTGGAGAATGGTACACTACAAAAAAAACTAAATCTTTAACAATTTCCTATTTTAAATATATTTCTATAAAATAAATAAATAAAAATGCACAAAATGTTTCAAATAAATCAGATGATACCAAAAACAAAATAATAGCAACAAACATCTGTATCGTGCGTGCCAACCTTGAAAAGCTGCCATAATTATTACAAATTACTTTAGTGTGAGTTCATATCAGCAATTACAATATATTTAACCAGGATATTACAGGACGACGAAAGCTTTATTTTAGTTATTTTTTAGTGGTTTGAATTCATGTCTTATTTATTGTTCCACAAGCTCTTGAGGGAATCCGATTTTGTTGTTTTATTTGTTGGGATGCTGCGTTTGAAAAGCACCAACAGTAGAGGGCGATAGTGCTGCTTGCACAGGCCTTAAGTTATGTTTACAGTACAACATGTGTACTCTGCAAAATAGTAAGTCCCTTCGGCTGCTCCCTTGTTTGCACTTGGGGTCGCCACAGCAAATCCAAGGTGGATCTGCATGTTGAATTGGCACAAGTTTTACGCCGGATGCCCTTCCTGACGCAACTCCACATTACATGGAGAAATGTGGCAGGAGTGGGATTTGAACCCGGACCCTTCTGAACTGAAACCAAGCGCATTAACCACTTGGCCACCACCCCTGCACTGTAAATAAAATAAAATAAAAATAAAAAAAATAAAAAAAAAAACTCAGAAACTGAAGGATGAGAGAACTACAGACACAATCAGCCACATGCACAATTTTTTTTTAAACAGTATGCTGGTCAGGATTTCTGCACCAAAATGTACAACAAAGTTGCCATGTAATGCAGAGGGAACAATGCATCTGTGGATGTGCATGACATTTGCATCTGGTAAAGCCAAGTTCAGGAAACTGGAGCCATAATTACCAAAACACTGCATTAAGTTTTCTGTTGGAGCCTGATGGAGCTTGTTTTGCCATCAGACAGCAAATACTAATAACGGAAGGAATAAAGTATTTTCTCTATTGTTTTTTAAAATGTGCGTCTGTTTTTTTATTATTATTCTCAAGGTGGATAATTGTGCAGCACTAAGCAGGAATGTCAGGAATGAGAGTGTGATTTTTCTCCAGACCACTTATACACAGGTGGAGGTACAACAATTAATATAGCATGGTTACATTAATTACATGGTAATTACCAGCACACACGACTTTTATGTCCACAATTTAAAATATAAGTTACAAATTATGTTACCAGAATCTTGATCACAGAAGGGCTTTCTTCCGATTGTAAACTCCAGCTAGAGTTTGCCAGAGGGCACGTGGGAATGTTTTCTTGGAACAAAGTCCTTCTTGGTGATGCGGTTCCTGTATCCAGCGGCCCTGGTGCCTGTGGTTGCACTTAAATCACCTGTAATAAGCAGAGGACAGAGAAGTGTCACCATCAGAGCAGGTGTCACCCACAGAGGAAGCTGCAGGACACAAAAAATATCTGAGACAGGCCTCAGAGCGACCAGAGCAAAAGTAGGTGTGTCTGTCACAGGGGAAACTCCAGCCAAGGGGAATCTTCAATTCTCCATTTTCAAGTTAATGTGACATCATTCCCTGAATAGGTGAATCTTCCAGACTAGACTTTTACACACTCAAATCATGCAGCTATGTCTGCAGACACGGAGAGTGTTTCACTCTAATGCAAAACTTAAGATCACACACTCATCCAATCCCTGAGGTACTCCACCTGCATGAGCCGCCTCTGGCTTGGATGAACCCTCAGCACTGTAACTCCACCATGGGTCAGGACTAATCGGGAATAAGGACTTTGCTCAGGCGCACCTTCATGGTTTTTTGTCTGATTGCGTAATTGAACTTGTGACCTCCTGGTCGTAAGTCCACACTGTGACGACACTCCAGCTTTTTTAAAAATCTCACTCATTGCAATACTGTATTTTCATGTTTTTATTCCCTCGGTGTTGCTTGTTCGCCGTACTTTGCGTGGGTGAGATCATTTTCGACGCCGTGGGCAGCGCAGAGTGCAGGCATTCTGATTTTGATTGGCAGGTGATGGGCGGAGTTTCTGCCTGCCATTGTCGTCTTTGACCGTCTACAAATGAGGAAGATGAGTTTGTGGGAGTGCACTTATGGTTAAGAGGAACCGAGCAGCAGGTTTCTCGGCACACATTCCGCGCATTCCTCCACACACCTGTCCGACAGGTGCGCTCAGCTGACGAACGAGACTTCAGGCTCATCCATGGCCGAGTGTCTGCGCAGATACTGCCCGTGTCTGGAGACGCTGTGGCAGAGGATTAAGGGGGAGAACAAGTCCGCTGAGACCGGCCGCAGCGGCAATGACGGAGGTGACAGAGGCGGAGATGAGGGCGCACCAGTCCCCGCGCCGGGCTCTGCGCCCGGCTCTCCCACCACCTGCACCGGCTCCATCTACACGGCGCTGTGGCCGTTCGAAGCGCGGTCTCCTGAGGAGATGTCGTTCCAGGAGGGGGATCTGTTCAACGTGACCAACCGCAGCGGGGAATGGTGGACCGCGCGTAAAATCGACAAAAACGGCTGCGTCCTCGGAAGCGGGATCGTCCCGCGGAACTACCTGGGAAGAGAGTCCTTGGAAGTGCAGCCGTGAGTTTCTCCTCAGAAGCTTGGTTTTCTATTGAGGATGCGCTGTTTAAACTCGAGGGGCACCGCAGAGTGCTGATTGGCTGATTGGCTGCGCCAAATATGAACGGTCCCGGATTCAGGTACAACAGAGAAACATCATTCCTGCGAGCTGATAAGAATCTGGCTTTGGTGATCACATCAGAACATCTCACCCGCTGGTTGTCACGTATGACTAAGAGGTTTCTTCAAGATAAGCGAAGAAGGCATTGTTCTATCACGATTAAAATCTCAGCAGTTCTTTCTCAAAATAAGTAAAAAGCAGCTCCACACAGGCGGCTCTATGGCTTTGGTAGTGATAGGGCTGTAGCCCCCCTCACCACCAAAAACTTTCAGTTGCTCCACCAAAAAAAAAAATACATTTGCTGTTAAAACTGCATGCTGTGTGAATTAACTCACTTATCAACTCAGCACGTTCACTCCACTCGTACAACACAACCTGTCTTTGTTTTATTTTTATTTTTTCATTATACCACTTAGCCTTTCTCAAAGGTCTATGAGTGACCCCTAATGGTCTGAGTATATTTGAAAAATATCACATTTTAAATGACTATATATTCTTACTTAAGTGTTTCTCAGACACTTTAAAAATGACTCCACAGTCTAATATATAGTAACGTCTATCTGTTATTTTCATTATCATGTAAATCCAAAAAAATTCAATTTAAATGGCCTATTTGTGATTTTGATCATTTTAGGATTGTTGAGGTTGTAAGTTGTAATATATTGTTGGAGTGGTAAGAAAATCTGTTGTTTTTGGATATTTGGGAAGTTAGGTTGTGGGCAAGATTTTTTTTTTTATCTTCCTTTTTTAGGATTTTTATTGGTTAAGTGGGCATTAGTCTGAAGAATTTTTAGAAACACTGATCTATTGACTTTAGTTTGATCACAGTTGAATTGTTTCCTTGTAAAATATCCCTGTCCAGTAACAAGATGATGGTATTCAAAAATGAGAAAACAGGCCGTTTAAAAAGAGTGAAGTGGAATAGTGCCACCTAGAGGCACTATTCCACTTACATTACATTTTCCCCACCGAGAAAACTCATCTGAAGCCATCACTGTCACTTTCATCACTTTCTTCACTTGGTTATTCACAACACGCTTTTCAAGAAGTAGCATACTCATTTTGTACACGTGCTTACTGCTGTCAAAGGTGACAGAATTTCATTGGAATTTGTTCCACTTCAGTCACTTGTGTGTTGTATAATTTTATGATGTCTGGAATTGGAGCAGAGATTTTCCCATAAAGTCCAACCATCTGCTTATCTCTTTCCTTCTGCACAGGAGTCTTTACAAATCTTCATTTCTGTCTTTGAAGCTGTATGGTCTTTGGTTTTTAAGATTTAAATCATGAAAAGAATTTCCTTTGGCACCACTATAATTTTATTCCTGAGTGTTTTAATAAGGCATTCATAATATGATATTTCCAATATGATCATAATTAGCACTATTTGGAAAGAATGTAGAATTTCAGCCCCTGATGGGTCGAATTTCAAGTGAGCAGATGCCATTTGGCAGCGATGTTATAGATCACGTGGGGCCTTCCTCCACGTTGTATGAGCATGCTGGGAAGAACATGACGACTGCCAGTAATGCATTGTGACATCAGCAGGCTCCTTGCAGAGGCAAAATAAATCAAGATGTTGGAAAATGCCCTGAAACAGCTTATTTCTATATGAATCTAATATGTTTCTCACATATTTTGCAAAAGTTAGTGAGAAATAAACACTTCTATGTCTGAAATGCTGATTTTGTAACTAGTTAACACCCCTGAAGTGATTTGCAAGAGGTCTTATAGATGCGAGTATGCACGCTGTGGGAGCACACCTCAAGCAAGTGCTGTCAGGTCGTCTCAAAATCTCATATGTACACACATGCGTCCTCCTGCAGTCCGTCTGCATGAATTCAAGGAGAAGACAGTATTTTCCATGGATCCCCCCGGATAAATAAAGTTCATTCAGAAAGTATTCACAGCACTTCCCTTTTTCTACATTTTGTTATATTACAGCCTTATTCCAAAATCTAGTATATTTATTTTTTGCACCCAAATTCTACTCACAACACCCCATAATGAAAAAATGAAAAAGTTTTTTTTTTTTTTGTATTGCACACCCTTTGCGCAAAACTTAGTTGATGCACCTTTTGCAGCAATTACAGCCTCAAGTCCTCCTGAATATGATACCACAAGCTTGGTGCACCTATCTTTGGGCAGTTTAGTCCATTCCTCTTTGCAGCACCTCTCAAACTCCATCAGGTTGGATGGGGAGCGTCAGTGCACAGACATTTTCAGATCTCTCCAGAGCTGCATTGCTGTAAATAAATGTGTGAAATGTCACTCAGTCGCCACTTCTGCTTTTGTCTTCTCATCTCTTTGTTTGTTGCTTTAGCAGAACCACATTTGTGTACTTTAGGTATATTTTGTTGTTGTTTGTTTCCACGTGTGAACAGAATGGCTGTAATAACTGTACTTGTAGGTTTTTATTGCTGACATGTCTCCTTTGCGGTTTTGTGCAAATTTAGTTTTTGTTTAGTATTTGTGTGCAAGATTACAAAAAAATCTGATTTTTGCAGCACTGAGGGGCGAGCTTATTTCCTGTTGGAGCAGAAGATGTTTTAATTGTTTGAACTCATTTTAAGCAATTCCAAATCAACTGGTTTAGACTCATACAAAAAGACAAAAGAGACTGTTGATTTTTTTTTCTATAAACTAACTTTGAGTTTGAACTTCTATTACAAATTTCACTTACCAGATGATACATTGTGTTTGAATGTATTTCTGATCTACTTAGTCTTGGTGTGACTGACTTTCACTCCCTTTCTCTCCAGAGCATATCTCCACCTCTGGACCTCTCAATTTGATCTAATTGTCAAATAAAAATTAAACTGGTTGTTTATTGCGTGAAACACTGCAGGCACTTTGTATCTAATGGTTTAATTTGACACTTCTTGTCTTCATGCAGATGGTATTTTGGTCAAATGAACCGTTTTGAGGCCCAGAGTCACCTCCTAGGAGCAGGAAATGAAGAAGGATCCTTCCTCGTCCGCCTCAGTGAGAAAGAAGAAGTGGACTATGTTCTTTCAGGTAAGGAGAGAAGGAAGGAATGGAGGAAGTCAAGACACTGGCTTTTACAGCTAACAAACAGAGAATGGTACTCAGCAAAGTGCATACTACCACAACCGCCCAGTCCCCTTTAACTGAAATTAAACCCAAATCATATTTCAGTTGTTTGTCCATTTTATTGACCATGTTCACCAGATCCACAACTTTATCTAGTTCAGATACAAAGAATGGGAAGACAATCGTGGGATGCTGAAACTTGTCTTTTATCCTGATTGCTGTGTGTGTGGTGCGTGCGTGTGTATGTGCTAGCTGTCCCGTGATCATGGTCCTGACATTTTGATTCTGACAACTAATCTTTGATCCTGATCACTGAACTCTGACCTTGATCATTGAATTTTGCTTTGACTCTACAAGTTGGCTTTTGATCATGCTCACTAACCGTTGGCCCTAATCATCAGCCTGTGATCTTGATCACTAACTTTTGGTCCTAATTACAGACCTTTTATCCTGATTAAATCAAATCAAATCAGTTTTATTTATATAGCGCCAAATCACAACAAACAGTTGCCCCAAGGCGCTTCATATTGTAAGGCAAAAGCCATACAATAATTACAGAAAAACCCCAACAGTCAAAACGACCCCCTGTGAGCAAGCACTTGGTGACAGTGGGAAGGAAAAACTCCCTTTTAACAGGAAGAAACTTCCAGCAGAACCAGGCTCAGGGAGGGGCAGTCTTCTGCTGGGACTGGTTGGGGCTGAGGGGAGAGAATCAGGAAAAAGACATGCTGTGGAGGGGAGCAGAGATCGATCACTAATGATTAAAAGCAGAGTGGTGCATACAGAGCAAAAAGAGAAAGAAACAGTGCATCATGGGAACCCCCCAGCAGTCTAAGTCTATAGCAGCATAACTAAAGGATGGTTCAGGGTCACCTGATCCAGCCCTAACTATAAGCTTTAGCAAAAAGGAAAGTTTTAAGCCTAATCTTAAAAGTAGAGAGGGTGTCTGTCTCCCTGATCTGAATTGGGAGCTGGTTCCAGAGGAGAGGAGCCTGAAAGCTGAAGGCTCTGCCTCCCATTCTACTCTTAAAAACCATAGGAACTACAAGTAAGCCTGCAGTCTCATAACTAAAGGATGGTTCAGGGTCACCTGATCCAGCCCTAACTATAAGCTTTAGCAAAAGGAAAGTTTTAAGCCTAATCTTAAAAGTAGAGAGGGTGTCTGTCTCCCTGATCTGAATTGGGAGCTGGTTCCACAGGAGAGGAGCCTGAAAGCTGAAGGCTCTGCCTCCCATTCTACTCTTAAAAACCATAGGAACTACAAGTAAGCCTGCAGTCTGAGAGCGAAGCGCTCTATTGGGGTGATATGGTACTATGAGGTCCCTAAGATAAGATGGGACCTGATTATTCAAAACCTTATAAGTAAGAAGAAGAATTTTAAATTCTATTCTAGAATTAACAGGAAGCCAATGAAGAGAGGCCAATATGGGTGAAATATGCTCTCTCCTTCTAGTCCCTGTCAGTACTCTAGCTGCAGCATTTTGAATTAACTGAAGGCTTTTCATTACTTTTGATTACTAACCTTTGATCCAAATCACTGCCCTTTGATCGCGATTGCTGAGCTTTGATCTTAAAAACAAAGATGGCATCATATTGGATAGCACAGACTGGACTGCTAGTGGGAACAGTTTGAGGAGTTGTATAATGAGAAGACCGCAGCAGACAGCACATTGCTTGCTGAACTAGAACCAACAAAATGTTATTATTATTATTATTATTATTATTATTATGTTTATTTGAAATGGGACAATGCATATTAATTAACATAATTACATGTAAATATGCCCGATTATAGCAGGATGCTAATTTCCATCCGTAGTCCCAGTAACATAGACTAAGAACACACAACATACCAAAATAAATTAATCATGACAGAAAAACAATTAAAACAGAATATACATACAAAATATTTACAAATTCAAAGTAGCAATAATTGATAGTTAATAAGCAGCTGACAGGTGGAGGAACCAAAAGAGTTTTATGATGGGTGTTGCGGTGCAAAAGTACTGTATTAAAGTGACAAGTGCTACGTGCAAAGTGCTTCAGTGCCTGGTTGAATTGCGTATTACAGTACTAGGTTGTATTGCACGTTGCCCAATACACTCATTGCACATGCACAAGTGTAAATATTGCACAGGGTGTCATACACAAGTTTATTGTGTGAAGACTATTAAACCGTTGAATAACATAAAGTACACAAGGGAATTGTGTACATATAACTGAGAAAAAAAAAAACTCGAGTGGTGCCTCCACAGTTGAATTGTTTTTTAGGCTACAGGTGGTTCCATGTCTGATTTGCCAGTAACCAAGTTTTCAACTGTCCTTTGAAGGTTCTGAAAGTGGTGCTCTCCCTGATTGTGACTGGGAGGTTGTTCCAAGCTTGCCCACCTTTTATGGATAACACATTCTGACCAAAGGTGGTCCTTCTATGAGTCATCTCACAGTCACCTCTTGTGTCAGATCTTGTACCCTGCGAATCTTTTTATGTGGATGAATTCTTTAACAGGAGTTGGTGCTGGTCCATGTAAACATTTATATTTATATTATATTTATTTATATTTAATTATATTTATATATGAAGCAGGCATATTTGAATACCTTCAGATTTTCAAAGTCTAGAAACTTATGCTTTTCCAGAACCTTACAGTGATGATAAGAGTTAGCTTGTCTATTATATATCTTACTGCTCTTTATACAGCTGCTCTATGGATTTTAATACTGAGGTGGCTGCAAATGCCCAGTTAGTGAAACAGTAGTCAATATGTGAGAAAACCATGCAAAAGAGATATGTTTTGGCTGCATTTGTTGTTAGAGAGGGACGTATATGTTTAAAAATTAGTAAATTAAAATTTACTGTGTTTTTGACTTTTTTAATATGTTTTTTGAAGGACAAGTTTGAGTCCAAGATAACTCCAAGATATTTAAATTGGGATACCAGCTCCAACTCCTCCCCATCAACATCATACATACTGTTCTTTTTTTTTTTTGTATTCAGCTGCAAGCGTCATTTAACCAGTGTTGTATATCGTGTAACACATCCGTGTGTTTTGAGGTGATATCTTTCACATTATTTCCGTGAGTAAAAATGACCACATCATCTGCGTACATTTGTGCATTGAAATCTTTGCACACATTTGGTAAATCATTTATGTACAGCGAGAACAGCAAAGGTCCAAGGATTGATCCTTGTGGGACACCGACTGGGTTGTTAAGAAACGGAGATTTGGAACCATTTACGGCGACACATTGTACTCTTTTTGCTAAATAAGATTCAAACCATTGTATTGATTCAGATGTTCTGCATGTTGACGACATGCAGAACTTCTTGGAAGGTGGAGTAGAGAATGAAATCAAGAGACAAGGCTCCGTGAATTCACCCTATTGACGTATCCCATAATCCCTTGCGCGCCAGAGAGTCGTTGCAGTCAAACAACATAGAGAATCCACATGATAACAATTGTAAATGAATATTATACTACAAAAATGCATTTTTTATGCTTTTCGTCACATTAATAAGAGACTGCTGCATGATACCCTGAAAACTTGCTAAAACAATTATAACAATAATCCGTGTCTGCTACGTTTAACCTTCTGGGGCCGAGCTAAGAACAAGCTTTACTAATCTAAATAACTTTTGAATGATATGAGATAGAAACTTACTTTTTTTGCTGAAAAGTTAGCTCCACAGACTTTCAAGCCAGCCATCGGCCATCTTTGTACACCGTCACATGGTTTTCCAAAAATCAAATCGTAGGGCAGATTTACCTCACGTGAAAAGTCAAAGATCATTTTCAGGAGTGATATGTTACTAGTTGGCCCGTTTGAATAGCCCCCTGGGTGCTCCAATGAGTACATACTCAGTGTGCCCTGCGCCATTACGCACAGCGATCAGTGAAAGCAGGATCACCCAGAGAACCTCACGTGCTCAAACAAGAGTGTGTAACTATCAGGATTGCTCCAGTAGTTTGCATGTGAATGTTACTGGATACTCTGTTGCTTTCTCTGCGGTAAAGCACTGTTTACCATATCAATGGACAACAAAACGCATAGACCATTTTGTATATATTGTTCAAAATGTGCGAGACAAAGGAACACCTCCGTTTCGGAGTGTTAGAGGACAAGTTTGGACATGCCTGTCTCGGCTTTCAGTGCTTACCAGTCGAGTGAGTATAAGAGAACTTGTGGAGAGCTGGACATGTCCAAACTTGTCCTCTAACACTGCGAATGGAGGGTGTTCCTTTGTCTCTGCTTCATCAGCGAATCGGTCGTGACACGCGAAGCCTCCGCGTGGCTTTCCATGACAAAATCTCTTGTTAAAAGTGAAATCTGCCAGAAAATGGCTGATGTCCAGCTCTTGTGATAACCAGAGAAAGGGCACATGACGGTCTCGTATCCACAGAGCCATCAGCTTAGAAATGATCTAGTGGTTTGTGCCGCGACGGAGCGCGGTGCACCAACCGTCCTTAAAGGGGTCCTTAAAGGGGTCCTTAAAGCTGTAGTTGAAGTCCTTATTCTCTGTGAAGCCCCTAAATTTTCACCAAAAGCCATATAACTTTTTCGAATGTGTCCAGGTGCCAGTCTCTAACAGCTTCTGAAAAAATTCTGATGGGAAAAAAAAGTCCTTTTCATTCCGCCATTTCCACACAATGAAAAATCCGATGAGGGGGCGGGACCACTCCTTCCACAAGGCGTGCTCACAGGCGAATGACGTCACCGCCAGGCGTGGAAAAACTCACCCATGCACACGAGGTTCAAGCATGTCTGATGTAAAAACATATGAATGAAATCCCATATAGTTTAAAAAAAAATAAAAGGACCTATACTTTATGGACACACCACGTATCTTTGGAAGACTTGTAGAATAAGTGTGTGAGTGCAGTTAGGGGTTGAGGCAACTTGACAGATGCTTTTGCAGTAACCACCAGAGTTCGTCAAGGTTGCAATCTGTCACCATACCTTTATCCTGTTACTGCTCAAAGCTGTGCTGCAGACAGCACGAGGTGACTGTACTGTTGGCGGAGTGCAGATGTTCACTAATCCCATCTTTGTTTTGCTAATGAATTGACCTGATTGCAGAGACTCCAGAGACTTAAGCCCCTTTCACACTGGGGGTGCTCCCGGTGCTCCCTATTGCGCCATGACGACGCCGAAAAAACCGCGCTGTTTGGAGTGTAATTGCCGCTTAATACTGTGTCGGCTTGCGCCTGATGACGTCTCATGGCGCTGCCAGTTTTGCTGCCAGGTGCTGCCAGGTGCTCCCTCTCACTCTCCCCCTTTAAATAGCTCATTTCTGCCTCTCATCCAGTCTGTTTTCTGAACACAGTACACACACTGTTCTTTCCCTCCTTTTGACTGTGCGCACGCATCTCGCGGTCAAAGGAGGAAAGAAAAGAAAAAAAATGTCTGCAGGCAGTTAGTTCCTTTCTCTCCTCACTCTCTCATCACAGTTAAAAAAGGACATAAGTCCAGGACATGTCAACATCAAGTAGAACTCCAACAATCTCCACATTTGCTAAAGGACGGTCCGTGCGTGCACGCGTACGCATCTTGCGGTCAAGGGAGGAAAGATAAACTATAACAGAACTCAGAGTGCAGCCCTGTAGCTCAGCACAACAAGCAGAAGAGAAGTCAGAGTGCACAGTCTGACTACAGCCAAACTGTGCACTCTGACTTCTCCGTGCAGAGAACCTGCAGGCTGCGTTCTCACCTCCTCTCTGCCCCCTGCTGCGCGCACCTGACGCAGAAATTCCTGCGTCGTCATGACGCCACAGGGAGCAACTGGGAGCAGCCCCGGTGTGAAAGGGGCTTAACAGACAACGACTGCTGCAGAACATTTGGTTTGAAAATAAATGAGCAGAGCCCGAGGTGATGACTGCTGTAAAACAGCGAGCCGACATAAACGTCACACTGACTGATGGAGGTTTGGAGCAAGTAAAGGAATTTACTGTACAAGTTTGGTATCAGAAGATGGCAAGTGTATGGCAGTCATAAAGAAATGGATTGGGCTCGCCTCAGCAGCGATTGGAAAGCTACACAAATCTGGAGAGCCAAGGATATATCAACGGGAAGTAAATATAGGGTTTATAAAACTTGGTATTGCAGGACTGATATATGGTTCTGAATGCTGGGTATTGAAGAAAGAAGATGAAAGAAGGCTACAAACCCTGGAAGTGAACTGCTTCTGAAGAATGCTGAAGGTAACCAGAAGAGATAGAATTAGAAATGAAGTTGTGATACAAAGAGTGGGCTCAAGTGAAACAGTGGTTGATGTTTTACCTAAGAAGAGGCTAAAGTGGTTTGGTCATGTTAAAAGAATGAAGCAAGTAAGACTACTGACAAGAGTCCTGCACTGCTATATCCCTGGATGGAGAAGCAGAGGACAGCAGGCAAAGACATGGATGAATAATATACAGGAAGACCTGAAGGTATATGTTGTAAGCATGGAGGAAGCTGTGCAACTAACTCGGGACAGGACGACGTGGAAAAATCTTGTGGCAATGCCGTCGTCATCTGAGGATTGATGGAATAGCAGAAGAAGAAGAGAAGGAGAAGAAGATGTCACTTGGTGATCACTGACCTGATCACTGAACTCTGACCCTAGTCACTGACCTTTGATCCTACTTGGTGGCCTTTGACCCTGATTACTAACCTTTGATCCTGATCACTGGCCTTTGATCCTACTTTGTGGTCTTTGCTCCTAATCACTGAACTCTGACCCCGGTCACTGACCTTTGATCCTACTTGGTGGCCTTTGACCCTGATTACTAACCTTTGATCCTGATCACTGGCCTTTGATCCTACTTTGTGGTCTTTGCTCCTAATCACTGAACTCTGACCTCGGTCACTGACCTTTGATCCTACTTGATGGCCTTTGACCCTGATTACTCTCCTTTGATCCTGATCACTGGCCTTTAATCCTACTTCGTGGTCTTTGCTCCTAATCACTGAATTCTGACCCAAGCCACTGACCTTTGATCCTTGTTGGTGGCCTTTGATCTTGATCACTAACCTTTGATCCTAATCACTGACATTTGATCCTATTGGTGGCCTTTGAGCCTGATCATTAACCTTTGATTTTGATTACTGTCCTTTGTTTCACCCTTTGATCTGTGCTAAAATGGGCTCTTCCTTGGCCCATGCCCCCCTCCTCACACACCATCAGTGTGATAATTCCAAGAACTCCAGACTTCCTGCCTGTGTGTTGTGACAAACATTCAGCTGATGGCCATTTAAAGAGCAGCGCCACCTACACGTAACTGCACAAAATGTCACAGCGTTGTCCATCACAAGTAAAAGCGAGATGAGAAAACCACATTTCAGGGATCCCCGGGGTCTGTCCAGCACAGGTGTCAATCAGCCATTTCACAGGTGATGTCACTGCACACACATTCTATTGCTCCGCCCACAAAGACCACCACAAAGGTGATGTTTGTGAAAATCAAAGAACTGTATCAAAGCAGTTTCTTCCTCTGTGCTTTTTTCAAAGCAGCTGGGGTTCAGTGTGTTGCTCAATGACACTTCAACAGACCTTCCAAAACTTAATGATACAGATGTAAAGTATTTTTTTTTACTTTTGTTCTCCTTTTCTTGGCATGCTGTGTGGTAACTCGTACAGATCTGAGTCAAAGGTCAGTCATCACTTCTCTCTTTTTAATTTCTGTTTGTTTGATTCTTTTTGACAGTCGATCTGCTCTTATTGTGTGAATTTCCTCTAACGTGGGGTCAGTAAATTTTATCTTAACTGTTGTGTCCTATCAGTTCTGACTTTATGAGCTGCACGTGATTTAATCAGCAGATTGTTCCTGGAATTGTCCTACTGATCTTTTTATGATGTCGGTGTTTCTGAGCAGCAGCCGTCGTCTTCTCAGTTTGGTGTCCTGCTCGAGGACACGCTGACACTCAGCAGCAGCTGGGAATTGAACCCACAACCTTTGGGCTGATGGACAGCCTGCTCCATCAGTTTCATCTTGTCAGGCTCCTTAAATGCAAGCTGCTGATGAGCTCGTTAATGAGAAGCTGTAACGAGTTGGTGTCAGCTGAGGTCAAGAAGCTTCGTCACGGATGGAACGTGCTTCAGCGGGAGTCAGAAAATACGACCGTCCGACTCCATGAGCGTAAGGAAACACTGAAAACCATAACGGGAGCAGAGTTCCTGCTCAGTTTCGAAACCGTTCCAAGAACAGGTTTTGAAACCAGTCCAAGAACCGGTTCATCTGTTCTGCACGATGCTGTGACCAAAGAAACAGATCAAATTAGTTTCGTGCACATTCTTTACAGTCAACAGATTTCAAAGGAATTAAATTCCTGCATGAGGAATCTGTTCATTGTTCAACTCCATTATGATGTCATAAAAGGTCAAAATAACAAACTGTATCAGTGTGCAAATATAAATGGGCCAAACTGAATCTTCAGGTTTTGTCATTCTCGCCTGCACACTGGCGAACCCATGTTCAGGTCATATTTACTTTTATGTTTGTTTTCTATCTGACATTCGCAGCATTGAAATATTGAGTTACTGGTTTGACCTGAGGAGGACGACGTCACGCCGTTGGCTTCCTGCAGCATTGTGGGAAGTCATCAGTCGTTTTACCACCGCGAGTGTGCTGCTAATAACAACAATATATTTTAGAATAACACAAATGTTCTAAAAGCAGGAGACACTTGTTTGTGCTCATCGCTCCTAAAATAAAATAAATCATTTATTTAGTTCAGTGATGTTCCATGAATTAAAAAAGAAGGTTATGTTTGTTGTTCCTGCTGCCATTTTTTGAATTATAATTTTGTTTTTGTTTTTGTTTTTTACGTTGGCAAGTTTGTTTGTAGCTAACAGCCACAAACTGTTCTGAGTCTGTCTTGGAACAGAAATATTTTTTTTAAAGAATCAAATTTGGAAAGAGGTTTTTTTTTTTTATTTATGAAATCCCAGTTAAGATGGAGGCTGCTGTCTATTAAGGGGCGCTGGTCTTTGTTGTTTTTGAATATTGGACTGTTGCCGCAGTGTGTGCGAGTGATCCCATCAGGTCTCAGAAGCTAAGCAGAGTGGGTCCTGGTTGGTACTTGGATGGGAGACCTCTTCAGAAGGGCTGTGCGTGTTTTTCCGGGTAATACTGGCGTGACGTCAGGAAGGGCATCCGGAGTAAAACTTCTGCAGGATGTGTGCTGCGTTGTGTTGGTGACGTTTTACAAAGAGGAGCAGCTGAAAGGCAACAACAACAGACTGCTGCCGTGCTGTTTTCGTGTCACCATGTAATGGTTCCTGGTTGGACTCATATGACAAGGAAATTACCTACTTTTAATGGAATTTACACCACAAGCAAGATGGTGCTTTATCAGTGTGTTGTGTGCAAACAATACCTTACAAATACTGCTGGGGGCGCTAAAGGACCCAGTCAGTCAGAATGTGAGAACCGAGGCTGAACACGGATGTTTGAACAGGACACCGAAGTTGTCTGGTGGAATTACAGTGACCCTGCGGCGAGGGGGCTCCAACCAGATCAATCCCTTGCTAGATTTGTCTATGGTTATTGGTTTAGATCCCTGGTTGCTGTTGAATTTTTTTAACCTTGAGCGACTGAGGATCAGCACTTCCAAATTTGAGACTATGGTCCTCTGCCAGAAACAGGTGGACTGTCCCCGCCGGATCAGGGGAGAACTGCTGGCCCTTAAGCATCTCGGGATCTTGTTCATGAGTCGGGGTAAGGTGGACTGGGAGATTGACAGACAGATTGGGGCAGCGTCTCATGTCCTGTGGGTACTGTACTGGTCAGTCGTGGTGAAGAAGACCTAAGTCAGACAGCGAGACTCTGAATCTGTCAGTTGATTTACACTCCTGCGGTCATGAGCTTCGGGTAACAACAGAAAAAATAAGATCACGGATGCAACTGCCGATAATGAGATTCCTGGACAGGGTGAGAAGCTCAACTCTCCGGGAGGGACTCTGAGTAGAGCCGCTGCTTCTTCTGATCAGGAGCCAGCTGAGGTGGTTCGGGCACCTGCTGAGGATGCCCCCTGGTGGTCTCCCTAGGGGGGTCTTCCAGGCACATTCAACTGGAAGGAGACCCTGGGGAAGACCCAGGACATGCTGGAGGGATTATATTACCCAGATGGATTGAGAACAACTTGGGAACCTCCAGGAAGGAGTTAGCTGAAGATAGGGAAGTTTGGGATGAGCTGCTTCATGTGCCGCAATTGAGACTTGGACCCAGATAACCAGCAGAAAGTGAGTGAGTGGATCACAAATATGCATAAATTATGTAGAAAAACAATAACAGAGGAATTTGTTCTTTATTCTTATTTTTTTATACATGAGGTTCAAACACTAAATGTTGCCGATGAAGAGTAAGTAGTATTTATTGCCGTCTTTAGCAGTATAACTGTGTTTTCATGTGATGACTCCTCCTCTAAACTCTTCCTAATTACACTGCCAGCTTGTCATTTGTCTCCAGCAGTTTTGTCCTGTCCTGGTTTTGTAGATCATGAGTCTTAATGGTGTGCTTGTCTCCTTCCTGCAGTGCGGGATAGCACCACTTCGGTGTGAGACATTATAAGATCGTCCAGACAGTAGGACCGCACTTCTATGTGGAGCTGGACCAGACATTTCCCACCCCTGGTCGACCTGGTGGACATTACTGCATCAACCTGCTGAACAACACAAGCCAACTGAAGTCCTCCTGCAAGAGGGTACGACGTGTGTTCACACTTTCTCTTTACATGGAAACAAGAAGTGTGGACTCTAAAATACGGACACATGAAACCCTGAAGCAGGTGTCAAGGAAGCACATGGTCACCTGTTGTGTGGTGGTGTGTGCTTTTCTGCATAAATAACATTATCCATTCTTCGTGCTCAATGCCAAAGAAGGGGCGAATCCAGACAGAAAGGAGCCATGGAGGGGGTCAGGGACACGGCCCCCCCACAACAACTTACATTAAAAGTCCACTTTTGAAGTCTTTTTTTTTTTCTACTACTACTACTTATACTAATAATAATAATTTCAAGAACTAAAATGTTTAGAGAGAATTAAAATCTTAGAAAGAATTTGTTACATTTATAAACAATGTAGGTTAGAAATTGTACGTTTTACTGTTACAGTGCTGTCAACCGTTAAATACACTCAACAAACATATAAACGCAAACACTTTTGGTTTTGCTCCCATTTTTGTATGAGATGAACTCAAAGATCTAAAACTTTTTCCACATACACAATCTCACCATTTCTCTCAAATATTGTCATAAACCAGTCTAATCTGTGATAGTGAGCACTTCTCCGTTGCTGAGATAATCCATCCCACCTCACAGGTGTGCCATATCAGGATGCTGATTAGGACACCATGATTAGTGCACAGGTGTGCCTTAGACTGCCCACAATAAAAGGCCACTCTGAAAGGTTGCAGGTTTTATCACACAGCACAATGCCACAGATGTCGCAAGATTGAGGGAACATGCAGTTGGCATGCTGACAGCAGGAATGTCAACCAGAGCTGTTCTCTGTATTGAATGTTCATTTCTCTACCATAAGCCGTCTCCAAAGTCGTTTCAGAGAATTTGGCAGTACATCCAACCAGCCTCACAACCGCAGCCACGTGTAACCACACCAGCCCAGGACCTCCACATCCCGCATGTTTACCTCCAAGATCGTCTGAGACCAGCCACTCGGACAGCTGCTGAAACAATCGGTTTGCATAACCAAAGAATTTCTGCACAAACTGTCAGAAACCGTCTCAGGGAAGCTCATCTGCATGCTCGTCGTCCTCATCGGGGTCTCGGACATGACTCCAGTTCGTCGTCGTAAACGACTTGAGTGGGCAAATGCTCACATTCGCTGGCGTTTGGCACGTTGGAGAGGTGTTCTCTTCACGGATGATGCGAAGGAGATGTGTTGCACTGCATGAGGCAATGGTGGTCACACCAGATACTGACTGGTATCCCCCCCAATAAAACAAAACTGCACCTTTCAGAGTGGCCTTTTATTGTGGGCAGTCTAAGGCACACCTGTGCACTAATCATGGTGTCTAATCAGCATCTTGATATGGCACACCTGTGAGGTGGGATGGATTATCTCAGCAAAGGAGAAGTGCTCACTATCACAGATTTAGACTGGTTTTGTGAACAATATTTGAGGGAAATGGTGATATTGTGTATGTGGAAAAAGTTTTAGATCTTTGAGTTCATCTCATACAAAATGGGAGCAAAACCAAAAGTGTTGCGTTTATATTTTTGTTGAGTATATGAGGTCAAGAAAGACTGACTTTATTTTTTTATAAAACAAGAATTTATGTCATTGAAGTCAAGAAAGGGTGACTATAAAGTGAGTATTAGCAAAACAGGTTATCATTTTCATGTTGAGGTGGGGGGTGGTGGTGGGGGCGTGGCAGCTGCTGAAAGTAAGTAATAAAGTAACTATCTTTTAAAATTGAGTAATCAGTAAAGTAAGTTACATTTTCAAGGAGTAATTAGTAATTGGATTACTTTTTCAAAGTAACTGTGGCAACACTTATTAATCTGTAGACTTTACAATGAAGATCTACTGACCACATCAGTGGTGAAGGTTCAACAACATCCACTTGTACTAAGTTTTGAAGTAACTGGTCTGTGACCTTGGTTTTTGACATGCTTCCAGGAAATGACTCTGCCTTGTCTAGGGCTGAGGATCAAGGTCAAAGGTCAAACACACTTCTGCTATCATTTTTTTGAACTAATGGACCTTTCCTTGTGCAGTCAGACAAAAACTCTACTTGACATTTAAATTCTGGGTCATAGGTCAAACTGAAATTTTGCATATTTGCAAACCTTTTGCATATTTAAATGATGTGAAGCAAACATGGGTTCGGGTCACTGAATCAACCTCAAAGGTCAAGTATCAAAGGCAAGGTTAAAGGTCAAGGTACTTTGTAATAGTTTTTCTCAGATCATGTATCTATTTCTTCTGAGGTACTTTAGGGTTTTCATCATAATGTGATCAGTCTGACCTCCTCCAGAAATCCTCAAAGGTCGAGTAAATTTAGCATCAAATGTACAAGTCACTGTTTTACAAATCACACCAAGAAAAAAAAAACCTTTCAAACAGCACAAATCAAAGTGTCTAATGATTTTTATTTTTTTAAAAGATGTCAGTGTCTATATGCCCACTATTTGGGGGAAAAATGTGATTTTACAGAAGTATTTTGATGTACAGTTTATCTTAAATATAACAAATCCTCACAGAAATTTGGATTTTGTTGAGATAAATGACAGTTATTTGATCAATACGATTGAAAAGAGTAATTATTTTCATTATATCATGATATCGTTCTTATATTACAATTTTAAAAATTTAAACATTTCAAAACTATATGTCATTCAGTTGATGTAAAATGCAGAGAAACAAAATTCATGTGTGTGTGTGTGTGTGTGTGTGTCCATCAGAAAGAGGTGGAGCAGACAGATTTGCCTCAGTGGGAGCTCCCTAAAGAAGAGTTCCAGTTGGGGGAGCAGCTGGGTAGCGGATATTTTGCTGATGTGTACCGCGGAACGCTGGAAGAACCGGATTAATGTTGCCATCAAGATCATCAAAAGTGGTATTTGTTTTTTTATTTATTTATTTAATTTTTTTTTGCATTACCTCTGCTGTTCTGACTCGGAGTGGGCGGGGACTGGAAGCTTGGTGATGTCATGACTTCTGTTCCTGCTGCAGCTACGTTGCGCTTGTCCTCCCCTTCACAGTGCTACTGACCTCACGTGCGTGTGCATGTGCATGTATGCAAAGAGCAGAGGTGCTGGACTGATGATGTGATCGCTGTGTGTGTGTGTGTGTGTGTGTGTGTGTGTGTGTGTGTGTGTGTGTGTGTGTGTTCACAATGGCTGAATGAGCAGCTCTGTGTGCGCGGGGGGCACACGTGCGCACCGTTGCTAGCTGCTGGACACTGCTGGCAGTGGGCCATGCTGTCCCATGCGTCAGAACGCAGCCTTTCCAGGGGACTCTAATTTCTTTATTGTGTGTGTTCAGCAGCACAACACAACTCTGGACACCACGATGGTGGATTATCACATGGGATTTATCTTGCATGGTTCTTTTGGATCCTGTTTTGCCACCATCAGAATATGTAAGTTGCGGTCAGATGGTGCTCAGATTGCACATGGACCACCGTCGGAATAGGTGTCCCATCTCAACGGTGCCCCAGAGGGTTTTGAACATGCGCATCACACTCTGGGCTGCCAGCCCGTTTGACCAGCTGTGTAATTTTCAAGCTTGATATTTAACTTCCAGAAAAACTGGGAATAAAAAACAAAATCTAAAAATATCATGGTAATATTAAATATAACGCAATGCTAAAATACCCTCGGCCATATAGCATGTGTTCTGTATAATTTGCAGTTGTTTAAGTAATTATTAGGTTTTAAAAAACTGAATTTGTAACTAACAACCAGACTGTGAGGTCATGGTGCAGCTCTACTCTGATTGGCTGTCACACCCGTCACTCAAATACTAAACTGAACAGATTGAAGGCTAATGTCTGCTAAATGTCGTTTAAATCACTTCAGAGGTATTCTTAAAAACGGTGTTCTCAGTTTTAGAAATGTTTATTTCTTGCTTGCTTGTACATAATTTATGTCAAAGAGGATATATTTACACACCAAAACTAAGTTAATGCGCCACCGGTAACCTCAGTTGGCGATTGTAAAATCCAGCGTTAATGTCCACAAATCATCAGACACAAGGGGGTTATTCCCATTCAAATCCAATTCCATCATTTGCTGTTTATTTTTCTGTAAATAATTCAACCTGGCCGACGACGAGGTGCCTCTCCGCCTGGACACTTTCCAAATTGTTGTCAAAGGGTGTGGGCGGCTCGTCAGAGCTTACCGTAGCAACAGCGTCTTCATGTTTCTCTTGCTCTCAGCTGCCAGCGCCATTACTAACATCTGCATAGCAGTGCATGTGCTCAGGGTGTGGTGTAATAGATAAATGTTAAACAGTCAAATATTTTGCCACCGTCAACGCAATATTTTATGGTCTGAAATCTCACACGATTAACCAGTCAGATTTGTGGAAAATTGGATTAGAATGTCTTTTAAATCACTTCAGAGGTATTATTAGGTGCTGAAAATAGCATTTTCAGTTTTAGAACTGTTTATTTCTCTCTCACTTTTACATAATATATATGTTATGCCAAAAAACGAAGCGAAGTTAGCACCTAGCAATGGCAGGAGTGACGTCACCACTCTCGCACGCTAACGTCCATGAGATCATGCCATAAAATTAGGCACAAAAATGTGACATTTTCAAATCTTAAATAGGTCGAGGTTAGCTATCTTTGAACTGTCCAAGATCTGCGTCCCAAGAATGTTCCCTGTGAATTTTGAAGACTGTGGCAGTAATAGAACTGGACTTATGCTGAACACAAACAGACAGACAGACGGTCGGACGCCAGGTCTTCACCAATACCCTTTTATCAAACACTTATATTCTCAAGTACAGGTGAACCTCTGGGCTCCTTAAGGGCTCCTTCACCACATAAGATGTGACCATGCATCCCTCGCGACAGCAGGTGGAATTTTCGGTGTTTCCCCATTTCGTTTTTGGTTCGCACATTTTCTTCCAGGTTTGTGCGTCTTTGGTGTTATATGTGAAGGGCCCTAACTTGCGTAGTGTAACTCACATTTTGGCTTTACTCATGTTTGATTTGTGGATTGTGAATATTTAGACCGCTGTATGTTTTTGGTCAATCTCATTGACGCTGGTTTCAGATAACTAGCGGATCAATTTTGTGGACCTCAGGTTGCACTAGTTAGCGAGGGTCCACGTGTAGATTTTTTTTTTTCCTTTTGTCTTTCAAAAAAGACCATTTTCAAACTTACAGCTGACTTTTTCTTCACCAATACAGAACACATTTGACTGCATTTTGGCGAAACTGGGCGTGGCTTATCCCATAAATAAAGGGACACTTCGTGAGTGACTGTAGTAATCCCAGTTTTGTTTGTTTATTTTAAACATAATCATACACAGTGTTTTTTTGTTTTTTTTTTGTATGTAAAAGCATTCATGCTATGTGTTGAATGTGAGCCAACCTTCAGTGAGTCAATCAATTCAATCAATTTTATTTATATAGCGCCAAATCACAACAAACCAGTTGCCCCAAGGCGCTTTATATTGTAAGGCAAGGCCATACAATAATTACGTAAAAACCCCAATGGTCAAAACAACCCCTGTGAGCAAGCACTTGGCGACAGTGGGAAGGAAAAACTCCCTTTTTAACGGGAAGAAACCCTCCAGCAGAACCAGGCTCAGGGAGGGGCAGTCCTTCTGCTGGGACTGGTTGGGGCTGAGGGAGAGAACCAGGAAAAAGACATGCTGTGGAGGGGAGCAGAGATCGATCACTAATGATTAAATGCAGAGTGGTGCATACAGAGCAAAAAGAGAAGAAACAGTGCATCATGGGAACCCCCCAGCAGTCTAAGTCTATAGCAGCATAACTAAGGGATGGTTCAGGGTCACCTGATCCAGCCCTAACTATAAGCTTTAGCAAAAAGGAAAGTTTTAAGCCTAATCTTAAAAGGAGAGAGGGTGTCTGTCTCCCTGATCTGAATTGGGAGCTGAGTCACGGAGATCAAAGTAATTTCAGTCAGAGCGTCGGAGAAGATGAGCCATGATGAAATATGTTGCAAAGTCGATTCCAGTGGCCTCATTTTCTAAGGGTTATAATACACTGTAAAGTATTAAAGCACTCTGTTACAGCTGAATACTGCTGTGGTCGTGCATTTAGATCAACAACATGATGTCTCATTTTTCACAGTGCAGCAGCTTCACCCTGAATGAACCAATGTTTCACTGTGTCAGAGCCAGATCTCTGACTATGAATTATTGACACAATTCATCAAGGCCAGCAGGTTGCTATGTTTAAAGTATAAATCACAGGGTTTTTTTTGTTTGTTTGTTTGTTTTGTTTTTTTACTAGTTTGGGAGGTCCTGCAACGTCTACTCCAGTTCAACTGTACAAAAAATATTTGGAATGTATACGTCCTTATGTTGGAGCACAAACTGTGTGTTGCACATGTGCTATTGTTTAATAATAAATAAGGGCCATGTTTCATTAAATTGTGGTAATGGTTTCTTAATGAAGCTGGTATTTTTTTTCCATTGATACGTGTTTGAAAAGGATGGTTTTGTTTGAAAGGAGGTCTAATTGATTGTTTATCTTTCCAATTCAGCAATCTAGTTTTTTTTTGGCGATAGTCAGTGCTACAAGTAGAGTTTTAGATTGTTTAGTTGGCAGTTCAATAACTGTTATATTTCCAAGTAAACATAATTTAGGAGAAAAGGGGATTCTGTATCTTCTAAAACTGGAATTTGGAACCACAGTGGGTTTAGTGGTGACGTTTGCTCTTTCTGTGTCTTCAGACTCAGAGTTGACACACCATGAGTTTCAAAAGAGAAGTTCAGATCCTGCAGAGTCTCCGTCACCGTACCTCATCTCACTGTTGCTGTGTGCACGGGCCTCGGCGCCGTTTTACATCATCACTGAGCTGATGGAGAAAGGCAGCTTGCTCACCTTCCTCAGAGGTACCAGCTTTTATTTCTGCAGGACAAATCCACTCACAGCACATTGTGATGTCTCCAGACAGGAGCCCTGGAAATAATGAACTGGACATTTTTGTAGTCGTTAATTTTAAGATGTGATTATGCTTATGCATCACAATTTAAGGATGTATTAAACAGCATAAAACAAAGTTTGTGCAAACAAGAACCAAAGAAGGTAAAAGAACAATTTAGTAACCACAAGCAAAATATATCATTATAGCATTAAACGTTCCATCTGCTTTTATTAATATCACTGGCACAGTGCATGCACACACACACACACACACACACACACACCACCACACACATATATATATATATATATATATATATATATATATATGTATATATATATATATATATATATGTATATGTATATGTATATATATGTATATGTATATGTATATATATATATATATATGAATAATACTTTTTCATTAACTAAACAATACAATTTGTCAGACTGAAGGGAAGTCAGGAGAAAAATAATATAATAGTAATGCATATAATTCTGTGACGACTCTTTGTTTCAGGTAATGAGGGGCAGCCAACTCGATGTGGAGTCCTTAATTGAAATAGGGTACCCAGATCGCGGATGGGATGGCGTACCGGAGGAGAAAAACAGCATCCACAGAGATTGGCAGCTCGGAACGTCCTGGTTGGATATCGACAACATCTGTAAGGTCGCCGACTTCGGTATGGCCAGAGTAGTCAAGGTAGAGTCCAGTCGATAACCAATGCAAACATTTCAGATTTTTCTAAAACCCACTGAAATCCTCTTAAAATTAAGTGATTTTTGCCCCAAGCTGTTCTCACTTTGTGCCTCTAGACAAACAGTCGTGTTACCATCAAGTGGAGTGAGAGTTGCAAAGCTCCTTCAGCTAACTCTCAATCCACTGTCACGTGACCTC
Organism: Thalassophryne amazonica; assembly: GCF_902500255.1. Lineage (NCBI taxonomy): Eukaryota > Metazoa > Chordata > Actinopteri > Batrachoidiformes > Batrachoididae > Thalassophryne > Thalassophryne amazonica. The sequence goes on from NC_047108.1 coordinate 13,863,993, forward strand.
CACAGGTGGATTAACACGCCGCTGGTTCATTCCTGGACACTGCTGCTTACTTTCTGCTGATTAAAACTCCTTGTTGCTTACTTTGTGGCACATATTTAATTTGCTCTTTCTTGGGAATGTGTTAAGCTGAAAGCTTCGTGGCTTCTTTACGTCCTGCAGCAAACTGGGCAAGGCTCGCTGGTTTGTTTGAGATGAGATGAGATTTATTGTTATTGTCATTACATGAGTGCAACAACAAGGAAATTACATTTACACTCCAATTACCTCAGAAAATACAGCAATTTAATCCACAATTATTACTAGTTGAACATACTAATGCACACACAGAATTAAAGTCAACACATATACATTTGACATTGTTTATGTGCCACTAAACTCGAAGCAGTCCATCACCGAATTGAGGCAAAGTGGCTAAAGGCTGCAGCAGGAGGAGCCCGCGCCTTTTGCATCTGAGATAATAAATAGGTTACATGATTTGAAGGGAATGCAGTCTTAATATCAGTCTTTTGCCTCTACTGGTGGTTGGCTCTCACTGCGGTATTGTATCACCTTCTGTTCCGGAGCACAGCGGTGTTTTTCTGTATCTGTTAGCTGTTTAATCTGCGCAGTTAGATTGATCTAGTTATCTAGATTACGATTTGTTTCCCAGTGTAATCTTTCCGTGCCTTAACTAAAGCACTCTTCTGCTGAATCACCTCTAAATTATTACACATTATTCACTTTGCGTGTTTTTAGGAATCCGCTAGCTTAGCGTAGCTACTAGCTCTTAGCCGTATTTAGCATGGCGGCTTCTCCTGTCTCTCCCCCACTTTTTCTGCTCTGGGTGTGAAATGTTTAGTTATTCCTCGGCCTCCTTTAGCAGTAACGGTACTTGTAATAAGTGTAGCTTATTCGTAGCTTTGGAGGCCAGGCCTGGGCGAATTGGAGGACTCGGCTCCGCGCCGTGGAAAATTATACAGCTAGCCAGGCCCCTGTAGTCGGTGCGGACCAAGGTAGCTTAGCCGCCGTTAGTTACCCCCTGGCAGATCCCGAGCCGCCGGGAAAGCAGGCCGACTGGGTGACTGTGAGGAGGAAGCGTAGCCCTAAACAGAAGCCCGTGTACACCGCCAACCCGTTCACATCTCTAACCGTTTTTCCCCACTCGACGACACACACGCGAGGATCAAACTCTGGTTATTGGCGACTCTGTTTTGCGAAATGTGAAGTTAGCGACACCCAGCAACCATAGTCAATTGTCTTCCGGGGGCCAGAGCAGGCGAAATTGAAGGAAATTTGAAACTGCTGGCTAAGGCTAAGCGTAAATTTGGTAAGATTGTAATTCACGTCGGCAGTAATGACACCCGGTTACGCCAATCGGAGGTCACTAAATAACATTAAATCGGTGTGTAACTTTGCAAAAAACAATGTCGGACTCTGTAGTTTTCTCTGGGCCCCTCCCCAATCAGACCGGGAGTGACATGTTTAGCCGCATGTTCTCCTTGAATTGCTGGCTGTTCTGAGTGGTGTCCAAAAAATGAGGTGGGCTTCATAGATAATTGGCAAAGCTTCTGGGGAAAACTTGGTCTTGTTTAGGAGAGACGGCATCCATCCCACTTTGGATGGAGCAGCTCTCATTTCTAGAAATCTGGCCAATTTTCTTAAATCCTCCAAACCGTGACTATCCAGGGTTGGGACAGGAAGCAGAGTTGTAGTCTTACACACCCTCTCTGCAGCTTCTCTCCCCGTGCCATCCCCTCATTACCCCATCCCCGTAGAGACGGTGCCTGCTCCCAGACTACCAATAACCAGCAAAAATCTATTTAAGCATAAAAATTCAAAAGAAAAAATAATATAGCACCTTCAACTGCACCACAGACTAAAACAGTTAAATGTGGTCTATTAAACATTAGGTCTCTCTCTTCTAAGTCCCTGTTGGTAAATGATATAATAATGATCAACAATTGATTTATTCTGCCTTACAGAACCTGGTTACAGCAGGATGAATATGTTAGTTTAAATGAGGTCAACACACCCCGAGTCACACTAACTGTCAGAATGCTCGTAGCACGGGCCGAGGCGGAGGATTAGCAGCAATCTTCCATTCCAGCTTATTAATTAATCAAAAACCAGACAGAGCTTTAATTCATTTGAAAGCTTGACTCTTAGTCTTGTCCTTGGACTAACCAGCAGTGGGGAATAAGTTTCATTACACTAGAAGTCTTTCAGAAAGCGCTGTAACTAGGTTTAAGGATATGATTCCTTCTTTATGTTCTCTAATGCCATATACCAACACAGTGCAGAGTAGCTACCTAAACTCTGTAAGTGAGATAGAGTATCTCGTCAATAGTTTTCATCCTCATTGAGACAACTTTGGATGCTGTAGCTCCTCTAAAAAAGAGAGCTTTAAATCAGAAGTGCCTGACTCCATGGTATAACTCACAAACTCGTAGCTTAAAGCAGATAACCCGTAAGTTGGAGAGGAAATTGCGTCTCACTAATTTAGAAGATCTTCACTTAGCGTGGAGAAAGAGTCTGTTGCTCTATAAAAAAAGCCCTCCGTAAAGCTAGGACATCTTTCTACTCATCACTAATTGAAGAAAATACGAACAACCCCAGGTTTCTTTTCAGCACTGTAGCCAGGCTGACAAAGAGTCAGAGCTCTATGAGCTGAGTATTCCCATTAACTTTAACTAGTAATGACTTCATGACTTTCTTTGCTAACAAAATTTTAACTATTAGAGAAAAAATTACTCATAACCATCCCAAAGACGTATCGTTATCTTTGGCTGCTTTCAGTGATGCCGGGTATTTGGTTAGACTCTTTCTCTCCGATTGTTCTGTCTGAGTTACTTTCATTAGTTACTTCATCCAAACCATCAACATGTTTATTAGACCCCATTCCTACCAGGCTGCTCAAGGAAGCCCTACCATTATTTAATGCTTCGATCTTAAATATGATCAATCTATCTTTGTTAGTTGGCTATGTACCACAGGCTTTAAGGTGGCAGTAATTAAACCATTACTTAAAAAGCCATCACTTGACCCAGCTATCTTAGCTAATTATAGGCCAATCTCCAACCTTCCTTTTCTCTCAAAAAGTCTTGAAAGGGTAGTTGTAAACAGCTAACTGATCATCTGCAGAGGAATGGTCTATTTGAAGAGTTTCAGTCAGGTTTTAGAATTCATCATAGTACAGAACAGCATTAGTGAAGGTTACAAATGATCTTCTTATGGCCTCGGACAGTGGACTCATCTCTGTGCTTGTTCTGTTAGACCTCAGTGCTGCTTTTGATACTGTTGACCATAAAATTTTATACAGAGATTAGAGCATGCCATAGGTATTAAAGGCACTGCGCTGCGGGTGGTTTGAATCCTATTTGTCTAATAGATTACAATTTGTTCATGTAAAGGGGAATCTTCGTCACAGACTAAAGTTAATTATGGAGTTCCACAAGGTTCTGTGCTAGGACCAATTTTATTCACTTTATACATGCTTCCCTTAGGCAGTATTATTAGACGGTATTGCTTAAATTTTCATTGTTACGCAGATGATACCCAGCTTTAATCTATCCATGAAGCCAGAGGACACACACCATATTAGCTAAACTGCAGGATTGTCTTACAGACATCAAGACATGGATGACCTCTAATTCCTGCTTTTAAACTCAGATAAAACTGAAGTATTGTACTTGGCCCCACAAATCTTAGAAACATGGTGTCTAACCAGATCCTTACTCTGGATGGCATTACCCTGACCTCTAGTAATACTGTGAGAAATCTTGGAGTCATTTTTGATCAGGATATGTCATTCAAAGCGCATATTAACAAATATGTAGGACTGCTTTTTTGCATTTACGCAATATCTCTAAATCAGAAAGGTCTTGTCTCAGAGTGATGCTTGAAAAACCTAATTCATGCATTTATTTCCTCTAGGCTGGACTATTGTAATGCATTATTATCAGGTGTCCTAAAAGTTCCCTAAAAAGCCTTCAGTTAATTCAAAATGCTGCAGCTAGAGTACTGACGGGGACTAGAAGGAGAGAGCATATCTCACCCATATTGGCCTCTCTTCATTGGCTTCTGTTAATTCTAGAATAGAATTTAAAATTCTTCTTACTTATAAGGTTTTGAATAATAGGTCCCATCTTATCTTAGGGACCTCGTAGTACCATATCACCCCAATAGAGCGCTTCGCTCTCAGACTGCAGGCTTACTTGTAGTCCTAGGGTTTGTAAGAGTAGAATGGGAGGCAGAGCCTTCAGCTTTCAGGCTCCTCTCCTGTGGAACAGCTCCCAATTCAGATCAGGGAGACAGACACCCTCTCTACTTTTAAGATTAGGCTTAAACTTTCCTTTTTGCCTAAAGCTATAGTTAGGGCCTGGATCAGGTGACCCTGAACCATCCCTTAGTTATGCTGCTATAGACATAGTACTGCTGGGGGGTTCCCATGATGCACTGTTTCTTTCTCTTTTTGCTCTGTATGCACCACTCTGCATTTAATCATAGTGATCGATCTCTGCTCCCCTCCACAGCATGTCTTTTTCCTGGTTCTCTCCCTCAGCCCCAACCAGTCCCAGCAGAAGACTGCCCCTCCCTGAGCCTGGTTCTGCTGGAGGTTTCTTCCTGTTTAAAAGGGAGTTTTTCCTTCCCACTGTAGCCAAGTGCTTGCTCACAGGGGGTCGTTTTGACCGTTGGGGTTTTACATAATTATTGTATGGCCTTGCCTTACAATATAAAGCGCCTTGGGGCAACTGTTTGTTGTGATTTGGCGCTATATAAAAAATTGATTGATTGAAATCTTGTTTTATAACAGACCGCTGGTGTTTCTGTATGAAAATTCAGTAAGGTATATCTTATATATTATATTCCAATTCTAAGGTGGAACTATGCTAGTATATAAAGGTATATCTAAATATCTAAAAAGGAAGAGTAAAATAGGAGAGTAGAAAGGAGTAGAGTAGAGTATGTCAGATGCTTTGTTTGAACACAAGACCTTAAATTGAGTTGTGGCGCATGACTAACAAATACCTGATGCCACCTCCGCTATGAACACAAGCCTCAAGGGGCATATGCACTGATGACATTTACATCAGCCCTTTAATTTCAAGCTTCACACTAATCACCATCTCATATAGACATTTGATAAACCCTTCCTTCAGAATTACACTGTTTCTCCTGACAGCCCTCACCTTAATAAAATCATTTAAACCCAGTTCTGATGTTCCTGGCCTTACGTTCCTTCCTGCTGGTCTCTTGACAGTGTGTCAACAATTCTCCTCTCCATCATATCAGCTCCAGTTGTCACCCCCACACTTCTACTCTTCATTCTCAACCAACAGCAGCACAGTTTCTGCAGAAACACCAGTTTCGGGGGCATCAGTGTTTAGTCAGATGGTCACCCGAACCAGTATGGAAATAGAGTTTGTGATCTGCGTATTTGATTTTGCACAGAATTATACCAGATGCCCTTCCTGGTGCAGCTCTCTTCATTTATCCCAGCCGGGCACAGAGACTCAGAATGCGGTGACTTGTGCACCCCCCCAGTGACTGAACTAATATGAAGTGAAATTGATTTGTTAAATATTTACTTAAAAATTGAGCTAAAGAGTTACATACACCAACTAAATATTTACCATCCTTTGCACATTTTTTTGTTTTATATATTAATGAATATTCTTGATTATTCATTCTATTGTGTTATTTGTATCGTTCCATGTATGAACCATATGATGGCAGTTTCTCCTTGGGGATTAATAGCTTTTTTTATGTAATCTAACCATATTTTATGGCCTATAAATCAGTTTTTTGTTTATTTGTTTTAACTAGTTTTGGTGGGGGGTGGGGGGGGGGGGGGGTCCTTGCAACTTATACTGAAAAATCACTGCGTTGAAAAATCACTACAACAATCATTAATGATAATAAGAGTAATATCTGTTTCTACAAGGCACTTCTGGGCATCAACACACAAAACAAAGAAACTCTTACAATAATCAATTACATCACAACTTGAAGAGCTGAAAATCCCAAACTGAAGAGCTGATTTAAAAAAAAAAATCAAATAGATCCACATTATTATCGTACTGTCAAATGTGTGGAACGCTGTGGGTCAGCAATCTGTGTCCACCTGGGGATTATTTGGTCCAAACTTCATCAAATCCCATCCAGTATGTTCTCCATCTTTCTTATTTTTGGAATTTAAAAGTCTTTGTGTTAAGTAACAGCACAGACTGTGACGCGCACATATGTTACACTCAGAGTGTGTGTATGTGAAGGAATAAATCAGTCAAAACAGGTTCAGGGTCTTTCTCATGACTTTTAGTGGGTTTTGATACACAGTACAGACAACTTCTCTCTCTCTCTCTCTGCTGCCTCAACAGCGCCCACTAGGCAGAATACCTGATGATAAATATCAACTTAACATTACTGTAAAACTTACATATGCAAACAACACAGCAACCATCCAAGAACTTTTCAAAATCATGTCTGCACATCATCCTGAGACCGCTCTCTGGGGGCTTCTGCTGCAGCGTCTCCCTCTTGTGGTGGGGCAGTCACGGCTGTGTGGGAAGGCGGAGCAGCGACAGTCTGAGCTCCAGCTGGATTAACAGTGCAGTCCTCCTGCATGGACGGCCCCAGTAAACATGGGGCCTGCACCCTGAGAGTGCCGTGAGCAGTGGGGGACCAGCGCCGTGTGCTGGCGGTGTCGGTCCTGAGAGAGAAGGGGAACTCGTGTCAGCTGACCAGGCACAGCGGTAAGATTCCAGGAGGTTGTAGTGAGGGTCTTAGGCTTAGCTGTGAGGTCTCTGTGGTCTAAAAGTTCAGTCAACTCCCAGGCTGTTGCAGCACTTTGGAAGGGTCAGTCCACTTAGGTGACAGCTTTAGTCTAGCCTAGGTCTGGCAGATCAACCCAACCAAGTCACCTGGCTCAGGTTGAGGGGTTACATATGACGATCATAATCATGTTTTTGTTGAGCACCTGCTGCTCGGCGAGATGAGCAACTGAGTGAAAAGCACTGCAAAGTCTTCTTAGAACAGAACTGGCTCTTCACATGGAGTACCTGGGGTGGCATTTGAGACTCCAGGGGCATCTCCAAGGAGGAGATCAGCAGGCAAACTGGCCTCCCTTCCATGGGTGAGGAAAGAAGGAGTCATCCCATCCATCCCCTCTGATGTGGTAATATTGTGCCAACTTGTCCTTTATGGTTCTGTTTGCGCTTTCACCCATGCCATCTGACATAGCATGACAAGAAGAAGTTCTTGTTTGTTTATTCCCAGGCGGGAACACAGTTCTTTGGCAAGATCTGAGTTGAACTGCCGACCTCGGTCAGGGTTGCAAGCTGTGAGGAACACCATGGCGGCTGATGTAGTCTGCAAACAAACATTTTAGAGTCCCTCTGCCGGTGGTGAAAGCTGTCTTTCCCTTTATCCTGCTCCCCAGTTGCACCTTGCCAGTATCCTGATGATGCATCGTACTGAACACGGCCGAACCTCTAAGTGCCACAAGGTGTCGTCTGTTGTGCGGTAAAGGGTGTGCGTCTTTAACACTGACTGTGTTAAGCCTCTGTAATGAACACAGAAACACCATGTTCCATCTTTTTTCCTGACCATCATTACCGGTGTGGACCGGGGCTCAGTCCTTTTTTCCAACATCTCATCCACAATGTGCTGAATCAGTGGTTTGCATTCTTGGCTTAGTGCCTGTTTTCCTGACCGGAGTGCAATGTTTGTCTGGATTTTGTGCTTAACAGTGTCTGAATTGCCAAAGTTCTGTGCTATTTTTGCTAAACATGTGCAAACAGGTCCTGTAGCTTGACCTCTCAGAAGCTGTTAGAGCTCCCACACTGTACATCAAATGGCAGTTTAGCAGCCTGTGTTGTTTTGTCAGGTGGTTAGGCTGGAAGGACTGGTGGACACATTACAGCCAGTGGCTGAATCGTGAGTTATTTCAGTGCCAGACACTTTGGTAAAACTGTCCTGGCTGCAGCCTGAATGAAGCACAACAAGTCCCCGTGTAAGGTTGGTGATGTGTGAACAGTACATCCATTTCAGCAGTGGAGAGTGTGTGTGCAACTGCAATACCGCCCATCTCCAGTTGTCTAGGTTCAAGACGGCCGCCGATAGCTGGCTGGTCTGCTTGCATTACAACAGCAACTCTGCAGATGAACTCACGTGGGGGGGGCAGTGATGCCTCAGTTATTTTGGCTATGCAGCTAAAAGGTGCCACGTCAGTTTACCTGAGCAGGGGCAAAAACATCATCACCAAACTAGCACAGTCCTTTCCCGAGGCCAGGAGGGTGAAAGTTCACGGTCAAATATGAAGCCTCGGCTGACATTTCTGATGACTTGAACTTCATGTTGCAGTGTTTGAGATCCTAAGATTAAAGGTGATGTCTATCATGCACAAGTGTCCAAACTTTCACCAGTCACAGCTTCACTCATGAACAAACCTCTTCTTTATGGGTCCTATTTCCTAAAGAGGAAATTGACAATTTTGGTGTCTTCACAAATTAAATAAAGAGTGGCCCCTCCAGAGTCGAGCATGATGTTCATGTCACTGCCCCCTCAAGAATTCCATTCACAGAGGAGGTCAATTCTGTAGTTGTAGTGGTTTCTATGTTCTCAGTTTCAGCTGCCATATCTGGGCCACCACTAGAGGTCAGTGGTGCACCCGTGGTCAGTTGTTTCAGTGAGGCAGACACCCGGGGCTTCTGGAGAAGTAGCTGATGGCATCACCAGTTAACAGGCGGTTCCCTGATGAAACCTGCCATGATCTATGTAGCCACTCTTTTTGGAGTATTTTGACCTTTTTCCTCATACTGCTGAAATTGACACGTTTTGGGATGAAGACTTGGGCTCGGTAGTGGAGTCATAGCACGCAGTAATTTTTTGTTGAGTAAAATTTCTCTGCTCTGCAAAATTTACTGTGTAGGGTTGGTGGGGGCGAGGGTGTGTCTCCCTCGCTTTTCCTCATGAGGGTTAAAGGTGTGGTCTGAGTAGCATTTACCCTGTAAGGCTGTCTACTCGTCTGTGAGTGTCGCTCCATAATGGCAGGTCATATGAGGCGAACAGCGCTTAGGTGAGGAATGGTGAGAATATGAATATCTGGTGGGGGAACGTCCATATATAGCCAGACCTCCATGCATTTCTCTGTCCGCCTGGGTTCCTCCCATAAGGTGAGAGACACCGGGGAGAACGTGCATGCCACAGGCCAGTCCATGGTGCTGCACGCTGTGTCGCTCAACCAGCTTCAGTTTGAGGGCAATCAAGATCATTACTTAGGTCTTTTACAGTGGCGGTGAGCGTCTGGACTGCTTTTCTGAGTTTAGTGTCATTTCCAGTCTGCGTGGGACCATTGTCCCTAACACCATTAGCCGGGGATGTAGGCATTACTAACCTGGCTGTGTGACGTTCCCGCTCAGCTTGGGAGGTTACATCAAAAGTGTCAGTGGAATTTTTTGCTCCTCCTTTGTGACACTTCACATGCAGCTCTTGATCCAGGCCGGCAATGAAGCCAGACATTTTCATATATTCTGTGGCCTTGTGTTCAAAGTCAGGGAACGTTTCTTTAACAAGCTGACATACATCTGCAGCGTAGACTTCCACTGCTTCATAGGCATTTGATGCAATGATGTCCTTTTGGCCAAAAGCTGGCAGCAGATGGTTCTTTGAGCACTGAGTGTCAGGAGGCAGGTCACCCCACACAATGAAGAGTTCAGGTGGTAGTCTCGTGGGTAACCCAGCTGCTAAAGCTGTAACAGATCCACATCACTATCCTCGTATAGCATGACTCATAAATTACCTCGTAGCAGTGAGCTCACAGCTGAAAAGACTCATGGCCATCGCTGATAAAGGGTGGTGGCAAATGAATGCTCCGCAGCGCTCCCTGTGCACAGCTGGACTGCGGTATAGCTGGCGCTGAAGCTTTGAGTGAACTCGTGCTGTCTGACTACTGCTATCCATCACCGAGTGCCTCCTCAGATGTGATGGCTTTCTTCTGTTCTTTTGTTATATTTATTTATTTATTTATTTTTGCTGTCTGGCCGAAATAGGCGACCCAAACAGTTTAGGTTTTGGGTTTAATTTCTCTGTTCTTATGTGAAGCACTTTGTGATTTCTATCTTGAAAGGTGCTATATAAATAAACCTCACTTACTTACTAAACTCTTTGAAGCTAACAAAACAATAAAATGTGTTGATATGGCAAGTTAGCTAACTGTACCAAAGATTAATCTAAGCTAATTTGCAAAAATAAAAAAAAATAAAAATAAAAGACTTTCACATTGTCATTATGGGGTATTGTGTGCAGAATTTTGAGGGAAAAAAATTATTTACTCCATTTCAGAATAAGGCTGTAACATAAAATGTGGAAAAAGTGAAGTGCTGTGAATACTTAACAGATGCACTTTGTATGAATGTATGTGTGTGTGTGTGTATTTTTATTAATTAATCACATGTATACCTTTTTTGAAAATATCATCCCTCAAATCACCAAACACATCCACAGGTTGTCAGAAGCACAAAAACAATGAAGAAAAAAATTACTCTTAAAAACAGTTACAGAAATATTATTTATAAAAAAAAGCTGCAGTCTATAAACTTTGCAAAAATGTGGAACTGTAATATCAAAACATTTAAATCAAGGTTGATGGTAACTATATTGATGGTGACGTCATGTTCTTATACATGACTGATTTCCGCTCATTCTCTCCCAACATTTCTGTTTTTGTGAAGGAACCGATCTATATCTCGGATCAGAAGAAGATTCCTTACAAGTGGAGCGCTCCAGAGGCCATCAGCCATGGAATATTTTCCAACAAGTCAGACGTCTGGTCCTTTGGAATTTTGCTCTTTGAGATTATAACTTACGGAGGCATTCCATACCCAGGTTGGTCCAATATTTGACATTTTGTAAATACAGTGATGCCGGAGTTGTAGAGGTCAGGTACTTTTGTTGGTGAGGAAATATTGACTGACCTAGACTTCACAGACGATGCTGTGATCTTTGCGGAAATCGACGAATACCCCGATTGTAGGGTGAGGTACCAGAGTCTGAGTTTGTAGTTATCCTGGATCAAAAATAAGATCCAGACTTTTTATGACTTCCTGGACTCAGCCATCAGAAGTGTATCTGTATGACCTTCACTTACCTTGGCATTGACATTCTTGTCTCTGGGTTCTTGGCCTCTGAGACCAAGTGACACCTGGGAAGACCTTATGGAGTCATGAGGTCTTGGGACAGAGGTTATTGGTGATGCTGTTGTCTTTGCAAGAGAATGAACATCCAAGTCTTTTGGGTCCTGGTGTTTGCTGTCTTACTGTATGGTTGTAAGACTTTGGCTGTAATCAGTTACCTAAGGTCACGACTGGATGTCTCTGGTACCAGGTCTCTTTGGAGTACCCCTGGGTACCGCTGGAATGACTTCGTCTTAAACGAGCAGTTACATCAAGAGACTGAGATGAGGTGTAGTAGTTGTATTATGACATTTTGACCATGTGACGTGTTTTTCTGAGGAGTCCAGTCCAGGACCTAGGTGCCTCAGGGCTGAGGATCACAGCAGCTGGAGAAGGTCAAGGACACACCCACATATGGGCTGGTTGTCTGTCTGGGTAGGTGCTATCCAAGACCCAGGGTGGTTCTGCAATGGGGTGGTCGCCACGATGTGCGACACCAACATACGTGCGACACCACAGACTCTAACAGTAGATCTTTTTTTGTAACCTGGTTTTCAACCACCTGGTGTCAGGTGTTTGCTGTTTACCTTTTCAAAGCAGAAAAACTAGAAAGGGAGGAAAATGTGATTTTGAAAGTGACATGTTTTTAGAAACCTCCTTTGCTGTTCTGTTTCATTCATTCCCTTTATCCCTCTCTCACCTGCAGCCATGTCGAACCAAGAAGTCTACCATCAGGTTGTTAATGGATACAGGATTCCACATCCACCCAAATGTCCCAACTTTCTGTATGAAATCATGTTGAAATGTTGGTGCGCCAAGGCAGAGGACAGACCAGAATTCAAGATCTTGAAGATCCAGTTGGAAAGCCGATCTTATGAGTTTGAAACAACTGACACGCCCTCCAGTAGTCTACCACAGGGAGACACTGTTTCAAAATCAGGAATCTGACCTTCTACTTCAGTGACTGACCACAGCTGAAAGAACTAGAAACAAGACTCTGTCCAAGTGTTCGTCTCTAACCTTCAGTGTTGGACACTTTGTTGCTCTGAGCTCCATCATAAAGATTCTGGGACTGAAGGTGCTGACATCAAAACACCAATACCTATGTGTGGCCAGCAAGGGGCAGCATAAAGTATCTGAAAGTATCTTTAAGCAGTGTCTCTGTTGTATTTTTTATACTCTGTGGGGAACCTTTAGTGTCCACATTAGTGTCGCTGTGATGAGTCTCTTATCCAACTTTCTAAACGATCATCAGACAGACTTCAAACCAGACACAGATGTGAGAAACAACTAAAACACTGGACTGAGAGAAGTAGTCAGACCAAGGCAAGTCCTGTGTGTGTGTGTGTGTGTGTGTGTGTGTGTGTGTGTGTGTGTGTGTGTGTGTGTGTGTGTGTGTGTGTGTGTGTGAGAGAGAGTGAGGGAGAGAGAGAGAGAGAGAGAGAGGTACCCAGGGCCCAGAGCATGGGGGGAGCCCACAAAAAACTGGCATTAAATACATTTTTGTGTTGCATGTTATTAATATCCATACAATTTGTTGTAAAATAATGTAATTAGAATGAATGTATAAATGTTGCAAAACATAATTCTGCTCTAACAATAATATTGAAAGATCTTTGAGGGCCCTTCCACCCCTGCACAGTTGCACAATGGTTTAGTCCAGGCCCATACGCTGCCACATACACACACATCCCAAACGGAAAGAGGTGTTTAGTAGTGCTGAAACAACTAATCAATTTAATTGATTATTAAAATAGTTGTCAACTAATTTAGTCATCAGTTAGTTGTTAAATAACTTTGTTTTACCGCAAATGCTTCATTTCTTCCATATAAATCAACCGTTTCTGTAGCATGGCTTTGCTTTGAACCTTGAACCAATCGAAGCGGTGATTCGCAGATTGAAGCAGTGCTTCGATCGGTGCTTTGTTGAGTCAGTGTTTTATTTCGCTTAATCTTAATTTTTCCCCACTAAAACCCCAAAGAGCATATGTCTGTGAGTACCATTTACCTTTTTATTTTTAATCTGACCTGTTATGGTCTTCTGAAACAGTTAATAGATGTATTTTATAACTTAAAAATGGGACCCATGCTAACGTGTTAGCATGTCTATGGCGTTTTCAATGTTGAAGTTAGCATTAAGCTGTTGCAGGTGTCAGCACATTTGTTTTCTGTATAATAATTCATGGCTCACTGTTTGTTGTCATAAAAGACTCAAATGTATTACAAATTGTAATATTTTATTCATTTATTTGTATTTATATATCAATAATAATAATAGAAACAACAACAATAATAGTAATAATAACTAATAATGCTACAATACAGTTTTAGACAAACGGACAAAAAGAATCTGATAAAACAAAACAGAAAATTTAAACCAACTAACAATGAATACAAATAAATATAGAAATAACTGTTTCCTGTGAACACCTAGTGACTCTTAAACCTCCACTTCATCCCTGTTTTATTTAAGTTTAATGACAATTTGTTTTGGTCAAACCACATCTAAGCTGTGTTTTTACACAAGTAAACTGCACATTTGTGTCTTTTTTCATGAAATATGTTTTTAAAGATTACATATTACACTTTAGTCAGGCCTTTATACTTTCGTAGATTCTTGCTGTAATATGTTGTCAGTGCTTGAGATAGTTGCTGTAGACATCTAAACCTGATGGAAATCTCTTTGTGGTGTGTCAGTGATGTATGTATGTGCAAAATAAAACTTCTTTTGACTGCTGACAATCAGTACATTTATATGCAGAGTTTAGTCAGTCTATGGTTATAGTTCAACTTGGACATTTAGTCGGCCTACTGTTGACCCACCGGAGGAGTGAATCACTTTACTGGCCGAAGCTTGTTTACAAGTAGCTGGCAGCAGATTGTCAACAAACATGGTAATGAATGAGATGGACACTGCTGTAACTGTGCATTTCGTACTTGCTGTAGATTAGATTAGATAGACCTTTACTGATCCCTTGGGAAGACTCCCTCAGGGAAACTGAGGTTCCAGCAGCATTGTATAGCAGCACACAGGGTAAGAAGCACACAGAGTATCAAAAGTGAAAGCAAAAAAAAAAAGAAAATGTATTTGTCAGAGTTGAAATCTGTAAAAAGCAACTCATTTAACTAAACACAAAGACTGATCATGCCAGAGACTGAATTTCATTTCCTGATCAGGGAGAGCCAGCGTGACCCCTCGTCACTGTCCGTCAGTCAGCTCTGAAGGGCCCGCCCACTTTGCTCCTGAATTTATTAACACACAGACATATTACAGAACAATATACAAGGCACAGCTGTGTTTCTTCAGTCAATTCATTTTGTATCATTTCGCACCTGGAAGGCGCCCTGCAGTCTTGCTCAGACAGATAGTAATTGTTCTTCAAATTGAAACATTACAGTGCCAGCCTCGAACTAGTGTATAGGCTGTGTTATTCTCTGCTCAAGGCCGAAATATTAATCTGTGCTTGACAAAAACATAGCTTTAGCAAAACAATCTGCAAATTCATTCACCAACAAATGTTACTTTTCTCTGTGTTCAGCATTCAGCAAAAGAACAAGTGTTATTTTTTCATGGGAGCAGTTGTAATGATTACTCAACAGTTTAGTTTATATTATTGTTTTAACAATGAGTGATTATTTAGATGAATAGTGGTGCATGAACTCTTACACATGCATATATGTATATATGGAAAACAGAGAACAGAATCTAAACAAGATGAAAGGCAGTTCATCAAAGTAAAGGCATCAAAGTAAAGACAAAGACATTAATATTTGATAATATTGACAATATATAGAAAACTCTATCATTATTCCCCCTGTTTATCGAATTTAATGTCTACATTCTCAACATCATCACTGCATAAATGTCAATAAACTTACAAACAGTGTACCTAACCATCATTTTGCCCCGTTTGGATGGGGTGACATAATTCAGCATCCAATAGCAATAACGCAATATTGTAACGGGCCAGTAATAAACCATTAACTGTGGTGGAAATCATCCGTTGAGCCATTGAACAAGCAAGAGGACAAATCACAATACTTAGTAAGCTAGTTACCCCAGAACATTCAGTAGTAAGAAGCACATTCATCATACAACACAATTCAACGTTTTCCATCAGATACACATCCGTCGAACACCATTTCTTTGTATAAATATTTAAACTGATTGATATTTGGACATCGTTGGAGTTTCTCAGGTAGCTTATTCCAATGTTTTGGCCACAAATAGAGACACAGAAGCATTTCCAACACAGAACCCTGAGAAACTCCACAAACGATGTCCAGATATGAAGAACAGCAGTCCCCAAGTTTAACAAACTTTCTGGTTTTGTAAATAGCTTTTGATCCAATTCAAAGCTACTTCTCTGATCCCATAAAGCTCCATCTTTTGAAATATGTTGTGATTGATTGTGTCAAAACTCTTTTTTTTATGTCAACAAATAATCCTATCACTATTTTCCTTTGGTCCACATGTTTATTAATCTCTTCTATTGCATCTAAACCCATATTGAGTATCATTAAGCAAGTTGTGTTGTTCAACAAATTTATCCAATCTGTTATTGTAAAGGTTTTTTTTTTTCCAATATCTTTGGAAATTGTGACACTAGAAAGACACAGGCCTACGGATAGTAAAAAGATGCTTGTCACCAGATTTGAATAAAGGTATCACTTTCTTCTGGTCTGAATTGTAACATGGTTCATTTTTTTTTTTTTTTTTTTACCACCACACAGTAAATGCCAGAATCACAGCAATAATCGTCAAAATCAACATCGGGGTGCGAAGTTTGCATCCTGCTTTGGCAGCAAAGCTCTCCATGGCTAAAAAACAGTGTTTTGAACAACCTGTTGATATTTCTCTCCCTCTGTCCCTGTTTTTTTTTTTTTTTTTGTCTTTCAAGGGACAGAGAGAAACTACAGTTCTGATCTTAAAGATGTCTTCTTTCTTTGGTGACAGTTCAAAAGGTGCAGTTTGTCTGGGCTTAGGGGCTGAAGGTGACAGTTCACAGTCTCAGTTCAGTTCAGCAAGAGACTGAGGGACTCTGGAACTTTTTTTATGTTATTTCCCTTCAGCTGTAGTGCATAAATCTGTACTATCATCAGTATGTGTAAGGCATGCTGCAAGTGGAATTAAAATAATGTGTCATGTACTCTGTCCTGTGCCCTGTTCTTGACGTTTTCTTTAAACACAGGTGCATAGGAATAGAACAGGATTGTCTTGTCTCCCGTTCTCAAAGATGTAGTACGTCTGCTTCTGATCCTGGTTCAAGTTGACAGGCCTCTCCTTGGTCACAGCTGGTTACTCGTCTGCTTCAGGACTCTGGTATCTGCTTCAGCCTTTGGTCTTTGTCTTTGTTCACTCCTGGTCACTCTCTGTCTCTGTTATGACGCGCTTCCAGCCATTACTGGACCTATAGGCCATCAGCCGACACCGTTGCACGTCGCTCCCCTTATCTTGTTCGGGATCTTTCAGGTACCTTTGTCTTTTGCAGTGGGATAGATGCACCCAAGATGACCTCTCTGCAATTTTCACTGCAGTGGGGGTGGTTAGCAGCACTTGGAATGGGTCTTCCCACCTCGGAGATGACCAGTTCTTTCTCTTAATGGTCTTTATCAGCACCCAGTCACCAATCTGAATCTGATTCTCAGGGTCCTGCACAGAAATAGGAGAGTCTGGTATCTTGTTAGCATGTATGACATTCTTATGGGATAACACACGTCTCATACAACCCCTGGCAAAAATTATGGAATCACCGGCCTCAGAGGATGTTCATTCAGTTGTTTAATTTTGTAGAAAAAAAGCAGATCACAGACATGACACAAAACTAAAGTCATTTCAAATGGCAACTTTCTGGCTTTAAGAAACACTAAGAAATCAAGCGTCAAGACAGAAAACGTAAAGCAATATGTCTCAAAAATCGAAAAATGCACAACAAAACAAATGAGGAACGAATGGGAGGAAACTGGAGTCAACGTCTGTCACCGAACTGTAAGAAACTGCCTAAAGGAAATGGGATTTACATACAGAAAAGCTAAATGAAAGCCATCATTAACACCTAAACAGAAAAAAACAAGGTTACAATGGGCTAAGGAAAAGCAATCGTGGACTGTGGATGACTGGATGAAAGTCATATTCAGTGATGAATCTCGAATCTGCATTGGGCAAGGTGATGATGCTGGAACTTTTGTTTGGTGCCGTTCCAATGAGATTTATAAAGATGACTGCCTGAAGAGAACATGTAAATTTCCACAGTCATTGATGATATGGGGCTGCATGTCAGGTAAAGGCACTGGGGAGATGGCTGTCATTACATCATCAATAAATGCACAAGTTTACGTTGATATTTTGGACACTTTTCTTATCCCATCAATTGAAAGGATGTTTGGGGATGATGAAATCATTTTTCAAGATGATAATGCATCTTGTCATAGAGTAAAAACTGTGAAAACATTCCTTGCAAAAAGACACATAGGGTCAATATCAACGAGCAGATGTGATTTAATGCAGGTGTTAGTTTTGGGGATGAAAATTTACAGGGTGATTCCATAATTTTTTCCTCAGAATTGAGTGATTCCATTTTTTTTTTCCTCTGCTTGGTCTAAAAAAGTAACCATTACTGACTGCCACAATCTTTTTTTCTTGATTTCTTATAGTGTTTCTTAAAGCCAGAAAGTTGCCATTTGAAATGACTTTAGTTTTGTGTCATGTCTGTGATCTGCTTTTTTTCTACAAAATTAAACAACTGAATGAACATCCTCCGAGGCCGGTGATTCCATAATTTTTGCCAGGGGTTGTATAATCAACGAATCCCTCATCCTCACTATCAGGCCCAGCCATTTTCTGTAAATCTGGTATTCTGTAGGGCCTGCCATACAAAATTTCGAATGGTGTAAGGCCAGTCTCTGAGTTGGGTGTTATATGCATGTACAGTTTCACCAAATCCAAACAATAAACCCAATTTATTTATTTATTTATTTATTTTCCCCTGTTTCTTCCATACATTTTCTGAGCTTACTTTTGCTCTTTCCACTAAACCTGCACTTTGAGGATGATAAGCACAATGTGTTTTTTGCATTTATTTTCAAATGTTCTATTAAATGTTGGATAATTTTATTTACAAAATGTGTACCATTATCACTGTACATTGTTTCAGGTAGTCCATGTCTTGGAATTATGTCTCTACAAAGTATATTTGCAACTGTTAAAGCATCTGCATGTTTAACAGGGAACACCTCTACCCATTTGCAGTAATGTTTTGCATATGCCTGAAATCCAAACGTCACAAAATGATTATTAACCAGTCCAACCATCCCAGCTGTAGAAACGGGACATGGTCCATGACTTACGACAGCTGCCCACTTGAAAAGGCTGCGGGACAGGACTGGTTTGTTTGAGGATTAGGCATACACACCATCAGCGGTTTGGTGGACATTGTGTTGCATTCATTGATTGATTGGATGAATGATAAGCATTGATTAATATGGATTATTACGTGTAGGCCAATCTTAATATGACAGTTCAATTCCTGACAATGATCCAATACTCCAATTAGATCAATACACTGCCGACCATGTAGGCATACAGGCAAATTTGACCCCACCACAGTACCCCAGTGCCATATCCTCATGTCCTAGTGAGTCAGAGCGTCACAGAGACAAGGTTGAGTAATCGTGACTGGGCCTGCCTTAGGTTGTCCCAGGGTTTAAGATGGGATCTTACCCGTCATGGGCTCGCAGCCTTCCATACTGGGCAGGGGTTCCAAGGGGTGGGGGAACACCCATTAAGAGGTGTCATGTCAAAACACCTTTAATTGCATCTCATGAGAGTTCACATTATTTCTAGGCAATATTTTTTCCCTTCGCATTGGTTCAATTCAATAAAATCCATATGGATTATTTGGAACGGTATTGAGGTGTTGGAAATTTTCCTCATATTAGCCTCTCATTCCCCGGTGGGTTATGCAATCGGAACACAGGATGATCAAAATATTGAATTATTATTATTTGTTGCTTCTACATTGCTGTCAATTCACCCTCACCAACATTAATGCTTTCAACAGGAGCTCTATAAACATGTTACAATAATCAGCCCAGTTTTACTGTACACACACTGTACAACCTTCTGCTCTGCTCTCCGGCTGGAGTGATAAATTACACTTTGTTCCCAAAACAAACCACGCTTCAAGAAATAGAACACTGAATGTATTTGGTAAAGTCAATGCAACATAATGCAAAACAACATTAAAGCTGGAATTGATTACATCAAATAAACAATATCTCTCTAAATTTAACAGTAACAAACACTTTTAAAACACTAGTATCAATTACATGTAAGCAATTACATGTAAAACCCCTGTATCTTATGTGTTAAAGCACAACAAAATATCGCTGCAGTGTTTCTCAATTTCTCAAGTTGTGGGGGTGTGGAGCGGCAGGGAGAGGAGGAGGAGGAGGAGGAGAGAAGTGAGCATTTAGAGCTTCCCTCAGCAGCTGTGTGTGTACACACTCCTCCAACACCCCAGACCAAGAACAGAATACCACAACTGCTACAACAAACAAGCAAAATAACCCAACTCTTCTCAAATAAAAACCCAAAAAACATCCACAGGTCCAAAGAAGACCTGTGTTACATTACACGCAACATATTATACACACATGTAGACACGTAGAACTCAACGGAACTGTTAATTACCGTGGACTGATAGGAGACTTTTTTTCTTTTTTCTCTTTCGCCAACCTTCTGTCAGGCTGTTTGGGGCCCGGAGGTCAAGAACCGGGTATGCAATCACAGTCTCACAATTAGGTTTTTTTTTTTTTTTTTTTTTTTTAGTCCTCAGAGAATCTACCACAACCACTGCTCCCTTCTGTCTGTTATGTCTTCAAAAATAATTAGTGGATCAGTCAGTCAACAATTTTTCAATCTTTTAGCAGTATTTAATATGTATACTGGGGAACTGATTCATAGAAATGTTTTATAACCCAAAGTCTTCGTTGCCTACATGAGCCTGTTTCCAGCAAGTTCATGAATGAATGAAGTTCCTGCTGGAACTCATTGATCTAAGTGGTCAGTTCCACAGTAGCTCATTCATGATTACTGAGGCAAGATTGGCCAAATACTGCAATGTTCAATTGAAGCAGTCAATCTGAATTTTCTTCTTTTCCCCAGACAGAAAAGAATCAACCCACACAAATTTCACACCAACACCACACAAAAATATATCACACAACAATAAGTCCAATCATTAATCACTCTACTGAAATATCAGAATTCTTTTACCCTGGACACCAACTCACACTCATATACATGTACAAAATTGATTAATGTGCACTTATTTCTCAGTATCTTAACGCCACACTTTAAAATGTTGAAGAGCCAGCAACTGTGACCTTGACAGTTTTATCTAAAACAATTCACAATAATTACACACAATCTGTCTATATAGCGACAGCAGAATAAAAGTAAGGAAAAATTAATAACAAGTATAATCTTCTAGAAAAGAAAGAACTGCAACCTTATATGTACATAAACAAAATTCATATTGAAAACGGAGAACTCCTTATCTCTGCGAGTGTGTACATTCACGCGCAAAGTGTCTATTCTTCCCACACTTCCAACATGTCAATTTCCTCTTTATCTCACACCCATGGGCTTTGCCTCTAGCCGCTCTGCGGCGCTGACCTTTGCCCTTTCCTACAAAATACACTTCTTCCTCACACATCATTATGACTGCTCCGGCAGGTTTAAAAACTGCTGTTTTTGGTGCAAAAGCATGGTCTGGTGTATTTTTCACTCCACATCTCTCTTGCCTTTTTGTAAAATCACTGGTGTTCTCTTTTATGGTATCAAATGACTTTGTTGTGGAGTTTAACTGTAATTTTCCCAAGAAGTTAACTGTCTCTTGCCACATTTTTAAGTGTTCAGGTGATGCTGGATCTTTGGTCATCGTCTGTGGTCTGGTGAGTGTAGGGAGGTGGAGGAGGCCCACTTGCTGTAGCTTCAGCATTATCTGTGGCTGGGTAAAAGGCTGCGCCTGCATTCTGCGGAGGGGGCCTCTGGTTCCCTCCCGGTGTCTTGTTATCAATTTCATTTTTATTATAAAAGACGCTCTTAAGGTCGTGTTGTCCCTGCTTCAGTTTGTTTTTGACTTTATTCTTTCTCAGCCTCACGCCGCCTGTAGGCTTCACGTTTCCATTTTAGTGCATTTTCTAGCCCACACCTTTTTTTTTTTTTTTTTTTTTTTTTTTTTTTTGCTTTTTTGCAGAGACCTTAACTTTCCTTTTTATATTATCCACTAATTCTGTTGTTGTTTCTGGCTGTAATTTCCTTAAGAAATTGAACTGTTTTTGCCACATGCTTAAATGTTTAGATGACCCGGGAAATTTAACCTCCATATACCTAAAATCATTAGACTGTGGTTGTGTGTCATGTTTACTGTGAGAACAACAGCAGTTACCCATTTCAGCTGTTCGTGGGGTTATCTCATAGGGAGATCTAAACAAACAGGCTGTTGTTCTTTTTTCACTGTTTGGTCACCGATCAGTCTGAAAAGTGTCACCACTTCGACCTCTGAGAGGTGGGTGACCTTGCTTAGGGCTTCATTCCAGACTCGTAGCTTCACAAACAGGTGTGGTGCGTATAGAACGCTTACAACCTACTTCACAGACAGGGCTTGGTTTCTGCCAGTGGGTTAAAACTGGTGACAGGCCCCCGCAATTCAGTTGTGTACGTCCTCAGTAATCAAAACACACACATTTACACAAACACATTCACACCGCTGCGCTTCAGCTGTTATCACGTTTTAACTCCGCTGTTATCACACTTTCTACTCCAACCGGTTTTTATATCAGAATTTATATAATATACGAGGTCTGTTAGAAAAGTATCCAACCATGATGAAGCCTCACAGGACATGTTCTGGCATGTCCAGCTCATGCACAATCACAATCGGATATTCACACGACTGGAAAGCAATCGGAATCCATCTGAAATCCACCTGAAAGCTGTCCTGAGAGACCAACACCGAGGTGGTTTTGTCCCACGTAATGAACGGAGCCGTGGCGCGTCCCTCCGCTTTTCTTTCCATGAAAAAAACTCCTGTAACGGTGGAATGTGCCGATAAAGTGCTGATGTCCACATCTTCTGCCTTTTTGTGAAAGTCAGACGAGGTCCCGGATCAACAAAGCTTTCACGTTGGAAATGATCTGGTTGTTCCAGCGGGGTGTCAGCCTGTCGATGGGGGCTGGGAGCGCGCCGCGCTCTCAGCAGTTGTGAGCCGTTCTTAAAGGGGCAGTAACACCCCGTAATCTGTTTAATCCCCATAAAATCGTCCCTGAAAGCCATATTAATTTTTCGAACGGTGTCCACCTGGAGGTCTCTCACAGTTTCTGGAAAAAAACTGATGCAGCAAAGCTCCAAATCGTTCAGACATTTATTCGCAATAAAAAATAGACGAGAGGGGTGGACCACACCTCACTCAAAGCCTGCTCACAGGCGAATGACGCAACCGACAGGCATGAAAAAACTCACGCATGCGCACGAGGGTTCAAGCTTGTCTGACGCAATCACACGTGATTCAAATCCATATGGTTTTAAAAAAAATAATAAGGTCGGATACTTTTCTAACAGACCTCGTATTTATATATAATACATCAGAATTTTACGGCTCGCCCACCAAAGGTTTAACCGACCTAAACACTGTACAGTTTTTTTACGAGCTGTTCCAGACCTGAAAGTGGTCTTTCAGTTGTCTCTTGCTTCTTTTAATTGCCAATTGTAACCGCTGCCGGCTCAGTCTGGAGCCAACAGCCACATTAGGTGTCTGACACAGCGGGAATGCAGCGCGTGCACGCGGCTCCGTAACAGATGGTCTTTAACCGCTGTGCCACCTGACTTTCCTCTTTCTCTCCCAGAGTGTAAAATTTAACGCTTTACAGCCAGGCGTTAGCCTCACACCTTACAGTGTTTAAGCCAAGAGACAAATCAAAAAAGACATTACGGGGTTTTTCCTCGCGGTGGTCCCGGCCACACGCACACACGTGCACATAAAGAAAAGCAGTCTCACCCGTGATCACACTCTGTCACCACAGCTGAAGTCTGTATGCCTTCACCCCGGCAAGCGTCGACCCGTTAGGGAGGAGACCCGTCCCCCCCGGAAAAGGGTCTGCGGGAACTAGTCCCAGCCGTGGCCACGGTCTTCTGACGGGCTCCTCCGTCACTGGCCGACCAACCGGTCTATTGGCACCCGGCATTCGAAGGACCAGGATGTCAGAGTTGAAATCTGTAAAAAGCAACTCATTTAACTAAACACAAAGACTGATCACGCCAGAGACTGAATTTCATTTCCTGATCAGGGAGAGCCAGCGTGACCCCTCGTCACTGTCCGTCAGTCAGCTCTGAAGGGCCCGCCCACTTTGCTCCTGAATTTATTAACACACAGACATATTACAGAACAATATACAACGCACAGCTGTGTTTCTTCAGTCAATTCATTTTGTATCACTTCGCACCTGGAAGGCGTCCTGCAGTCCTGCAGATAGTAATTGTTCTTCAAATTGAAACATTACAGCGCCAGCCTCGAACTAGTGTATAGGCTGTGTTATTCTCTGCTCAAGGCCGAAATATTAATCTGTGCTCGACAAAAACATAGCTTTAGCAAAACAATCTGCAAATTCATTCACCAACAAATGTTACTTTTCTCTGTGTTCAGCATTCATCAAAAGAACAAGTGTTATTTTTTCGTGGGAGCAGTTGTAATGATTACTCAACAATTTAGTTTATATTATTGTTTTAACAATGAGTGATTATTTAGACGAATAGTGGTGCATGAACTCTTACACATGCATATATGTATATATGGAAAACAGAACAGAATCAAAACAAGATGAAAGGCAGTTCATCAAAGTAAAGGCATCAAAGTAAAGACAAAGACATTAATATTTGATAATAATATTGACAATATATAGAAAACTATCAGTATTACCACATCATCCTCTTCATCTCCTTCTACTTGAAGGGTCAGAGCTCAGAGGAAATTGCGTCGCATGCAGAGAACACAAGTACGCGCAGTCACGCTACTGTCGAGGTGCGTTATTGTGACTTTGAAAAACATTTTTAGTCTAATTTCAGTCAAATGAACATGTTTGCATGTATTTTAAAAGTCCAGCTTTAGTTGGACTAATGTAATAATTGGTTTTTTTTTCCAAGTGTCACGTATTGAACCTACGATATTCCACGTTTTTGTGGTCAACGTCATTTCAAGCCTTAAATGATGGAATGGATGTTTTATTCACAAATGAAACAAAGTTGACCACACAAAATGTGAAATATGCAGGTTCTTAGGTTCTGCAATGACACAGAAAGTAAAGTAAATGTCAGGATCAGTACCCCCCAACCCCCATTATTTCCCAAATATTTTCTGATTTGGGTTGTACACAGTATATTGTAAACGTGACACATTGGGCCCAAGAACTTTCTCAAAAATCATTTTTGGAAAATGACCTACAACTTTGATTAAATTATCTGTATTTTCTTTAAACTAAGGATGGTTTTGTTTTGTTTTTTTTGCTGAAGTGGCATAAATGCTGCTGCCTACACTTCATTTTTTTTCTTTTTTTTTCTTTTTTTAAGTGATACGTTTAAAGAAATGGTTACACGTCTTTTTTAATAAATGATTTCCGTGTGTGTGTGTGTGTGTGTGTGTGTGTGTATAAAGTGGTTGCCAGGTTTAAAATGTCATCAGGCTCACATCTTTTAGAAAAAAATAATTCTAAGCTCCGCCCCTTTAGGAGGATCCAACAAGTGGGGATCTCTTCTAAGCTCGATCAAAGTTTATCACCCAGTTGAGAAAAAATAAATTCAGATGTTCACAGTCCAGATCTCCTCGTGAATCTATTTTGTTTATCTGCTCTTAGTTCTTCCATGCCGTCTGATTGCACAGATTGTAGTTATGTTGCCATATTGAATAAGCTGCTGTTTTGAAACTGCTGTTTTCAGTAATTTCTTTACTTTACATCCATCCAAACAATTTTTTTAAACCAGCGTATTCCAGCTGAGAGTCACAGGGGGTGGGGGGTGGAGCCTACCCCAGTAGTCAGTGGGCAACAGGCGGAGTGCACCATACACAGGCTGCCAGTCTATCGCAAGCCGAGTATAATAGACAGACAAACTCAATGTTTTCACTCACATCTACAGTCAAGTCTCCATATCTGAAAAATATTCTACCATTTGCAGTCACTGGCCTGAAACACTACCTCCTCCATCCTCACAGTGGAAACTGACAGCTAAAGTCTCTGAGATAGCTTATTGTATCCTTCCTTAAACCATGATTTTGAACAATCTTTGTTTTCAGGTCAATTGAGAGTTGTTTAGAGGCTCCCATGTTGCCACTCATGAGAAAAGATGCAGAGGAGAAACATTTGTAAATGGCCACCTTAAATACCCTTTCTCATGATCAGATTTACCTGTGTAAGGAGGTCAAGGGTCATTGAGCTTATCAAACCAATTTTGTGTTCCAGTAATTAGTGATAAATGTATTCAAATCAATAAAATGACAAGGGTGCCCAAATTTATGCACCTGCCTAATTTTGTTTAAATAATTATTGCACACTTTCTGTAAAGACGAGAAACTTCATTTCACTTCTCAAATATCAGTGTGTTCGTCTGTTATATGATACATTTAACTGAAATTTCTGATCCAGACTACCAATGATTTATCAAGGAAAATTATGAAAATTCTCATAGGTGCCCAAATTTTTACTTCCAACTGTATGTAAACAAACAAAGCTAAATGATGAAAATAACCTTCAGCTTTAAAAACTGCAGTCAAGGCTGGATGACCTGAACACTGATAAAGCAAAGGGGGCATTCATTCACTCGCAAGCAAGGTGGACTGAAAAAGGTGAGAAAAACTCCTATTTCTTCAACTTCAAAAAGAATAGGCAGGTCAAAAAATAATAAGCCAACTCTATGTTCATGAGTATCTGAATGTAGATAAGAGTGAAATCGATAATTAGATATATTCATTTTATAATACTCTGTAGTTTCAGATACTCTCATGAGGATACAAAGGTTTTTCTAGAATCCATCAAAGATTGGATCCCGAAAATAGATCAAGAATTTTTAACAACAGCAGAAGTAGATCTCACCAGTGGTGGGCACAGACAACCAAAAAATTAAGTTCGATAACAGATAAAAGATAAATGAAAAGTTATCTTTGATAAAGATAAAACAATAAACCACCCAAAAATGTATCAGAAGTTACAGATAACTGATAACAGATAAATTCTAATATTATCTCTGGCACATTTACAACTACAACCCCTGGCAAAAATTATGGAATCACCGGCCTCGGAGGATGTTCATTCAGTTGTTTAATTTTGTAGAAAAAAAGCAGATCACAGACATGACACAAAACTAAAGTCATTTCAAATGGCAACTTTCTGGCTTTAAGAAACACTATAAGAAATCAAGAAAAAAGATTGTGGCAGTCAGTAACGGTTACTTTTTTAGACCAAGCAGAGGAAAAAAAATATGGAATCACTCAATTCTGAGGACAAAATTATGGAATCACCCTGTAAATTTTCATCCCCCAAATTAACACCTGCATCAAATCAGATCTGCTCATTGACATTGACCCTATGCCATGACATTGACCCTATGTGTCTTTTTGCAAGGAATGTTTTTGCAGTTTTTGCTCTATGGCAAGATGCATTATCATCTTGAAAAATGATTTCATCATCCCCAAACATCCTTTCAATTGTCCAAAATATCAATGTAAACTTGTGCATTTATTGATGATGTAATGACAGCCATCTCCCCAGTGCCTTTACCTGACATGCAGCCCCATATCATCAATGACTGTGGAAATTTACATGTTCTCTTCAGGCAGTCATCTTTATAAATCTCATTGGAAAGGCACCAAACAAAAGTTCCAGCATCATCAAATTGCCCAATGCAGATTTGAGATTCATCACTGAGTATGACTTTCATCCAGTCATTCACAGTCCACGATTGCTTTTCCTTAGCCCATTGTAACCTTGTTTTTTTCTGTTTAGGTGTTAATGATGCCTTTCGTTTAGCTTTTCTGTATGTAAATCCCATACCCTTTAGGCGGTTTCTTACAGTTCGGTCACAGACGTTGACTCCAGTTTCCTCCCATTCGTTCCTCATTTGTTTTGTTGTACATTTTACGATTTTTGAGACATACTGCTTTAAGTTTTCTGTCTTGACGCTTTGATGTCTTCCTTGGTCTACCAGTATGTTTGCCTTTAACAACCTTCCCATGTTGTTTGTATTTGGTCCAGAGTTTAGACACAGCTGACTGTGAACAACCAACATCTTTTGCAACATTGCGTGATGATTTACTCTCTTTTAAGAGTTTGATAATCCTCTCCTTTGTTTCAATTGACATCTCTCGTGTTGGAGCCATGATTCATGTCAGTCCACTTGGTGCAACAGCTCTCCAAGGTGTGTTCACTCCTTTTTAGATGCAGACTAACGAGCAGATGTGATTTGATGCAGGTGTTAGTTTTGGGGATGAAAATTTACAGGGTGATTCCATAATTTTTTCCTCAGAATTGAGTGATTCCATATTTTTTTCCTATGCTTGGTCTAAAAAAGTAACCGTTACTGACTGCCACAATCTTTTTTTCTTGATTTCGTATAGTGTTTCTTAAAGCCAGAAAGTTGCCATTTGAAATGACTTTAGTTTTGTGTCATGTCTGTGATCTGCTTTTTTTCTACAAAATTAAACAACTGAATGAACATCCTCTGAGGCCAGTGATTCCATAATTTTTGCCAGGGGTTGTACTAGTAAAACAAATTTAATAGCTTCTAATAATATTAAAAATAACAACAGACCCAAACAATAAGATCATACTTTTTTCTTTCAACAGTCTGTCCCTGCTGGAAGCTCTTGTTTACTACAGTGCTCCGAGCACAGCCAAAGGCACCCAGAGACCCAAACAATGAGACCACACTATTTTTTCTTTCAACATTCAGTCTCTGCTGGAAGTTCTTGTTTATTAGTATTTCTAGCACTCTGAGAACAGCAGTAAGCCAGATCTGTACCAACTAAGGCCCGGTCATGCGGAGGTCTTGAAAAATAAAGTCATATTGACTTATGGTTTTGATTTATAAACAACATTAATACCGATAGAATAACTCCATTAATGTCAATTCTGTCATTTGTACAAAGTTAAAATATAACATATATCTTTTAATGTTGAATAATGCACTAATTCTGGGGTTCTGTAACAAAGAGACAGATCGCAAAGGATTCTGGGTAAAGGTGCCTGCTAAACACTGATTGGTTCAGTTATTCATTATGTAAACCAACACGTAAATGTGATGTTTGTTGTGTGTTGGTGTTTAAATGTGCTTTTGTAAAATATTCCATTTTTTTATTTGTAAAAACAGGCATTTTTATGGAGCTCTGGAAGTGTCATCGCAAATTTTTTTGCATGTTTTTTTTTTTGCATTTTTTTTTCATTTTTTTGCAGTCTCTCTTTAAAACATTCATTTGATGTTGTAAAACATACTTTACACTGTGCGAGATGATTTTTCATGCAGGGGTTTTTTGGACCAAGTTTCAGGTTAATCGTGCGTCCTGCATCGTGTAGTGTTCATGGAATATCAAGCTGCAGTCAACATCTGACGACCACCTCCTGATCGCTGATCGAATGGTCGAATGAGAATCAAACCTGTTTGATATATTATTGTGGTTGGCCGTCATGAGGTTATCCTGCTGCTGAAAGCTACAAGCAGCATCCAACCGTTCGCACTGTACCTGTGCAAACACTGCAGAGCTGTCTTGTAATAATGTTATTATTATTATTATTATTGTGCAGTTGTTTTGTTTTTAAACTTCATTTGTAAAAAAAAAAAAAAGCCATTTGCAAAGCAAAAATTTGATTTGACAGTCATCTTTCTTTCTTTCTTTCTTTAATATTTATTTCATTCATTTAAAAGAAAAAAACAGAAATAAAGCATCACAATCACCAGAATGACTGTTATATGGCTGGGGGGGCCTGGCTGCCTTTTTGTTTCTGTCCTTTGTTTCTCCTTCCAGGTGGCTTGCATTTGGGACTGAGTGGTTGTGTTGCTGAGGTTATCAGGACCTCACCCTGATCACCTGCGGCTCGTCAGGACTCACAGCTGAGGTGCATCTATATGGATTGGAACATGGTGGCATTTAAGACTGGAGTATACAGTGTGTATTTGCCAGAGACTCGACCTTGTGACCAGACGGGTGAGATCGTCGTCTCGGGAGCCATCTCATCATCAGTGGATGCAGAGAACGTCCAGGGTTTGATGCATGGTCTGTGAAAGAGGAGGGGGTGAGGTCTCACGCTCGTCAGCACACTTCCTGTGGTACGTTAGATTTTGTGACTAACATTTATACAGTCAGTAAATGTGGTGTCCCTCACACCTTTTTATATTGAGCTGTATGTTAGTCATGTATCGGCTTCCACTGCAGTGGAGTTTTGTGAACTGGATGTTCCATGCCTGCAGGTTGGGAAGCTGATTAGTAATCAAGCCAGGAAGTGTTTGCTGTTTGTACACCTTTAAGTGTTCTCTCTGTGTGTAGAGTGTGGACTCACATGATGGTTCCTTCTTTCACAGACTCGGTTTGTTGCGGCCACCTGGGGGGTGTCGGCGGGGTCCTTGGGTCCGAACAGCTTGTTGCTCCGGACCGTTAGCGCTGCTGGGAGCGCACCACGCCAGACCGCACTTTCTTTTGTTGTTTTTATATCACTGTTATGTATTAAATTCAGTTAGCCTTTGTACCGTGCTTTGCTTATTTCATACTGGGTCCTTCAAACGCTGGTCGGTTCTCCGAGCTGCGTCCGACACATAACAATGACAGCCTCAACACTGCATTTAATCAATTATTAGACTCTATTGGCTTTGCTCAAAAAAGTAAATGAGTCCACCCACCACTTTAATCATATCTTAGATCTTGTTCTGACTTATGGTATGGAAATAGAAGACTTAACAGTATTCCCTGAAAACTCCCTTCTGTCTGATCATTTCTTAATAACATTTACATTTACTCTGATGGACTACCCAGCAGTGGGGAATAAGTTTCATTACACTAGAAGTCTTTCAGAAAGCGCTGTAACTAGGTTTAAGGATATGATTCCTTCTTTATGTTCTCTAATGCCATATACCAACACAGTGCAGAGTAGCTACCTAAACTCTGTAAGTGAGATAGAGTATCTCGTCAATAGTTTTACATCCTCATTGAAGACAACTTTGGATGCTGTAGCTCCTCTAAAAAAGAGAGCTTTAAATCAGAAGTGCCTGACTCCGTGGTATAACTCACAAACCCGTAGCTTAAAGCCGATAACCCGTAAGTTGGAGAGGAAATGGCGTCTCACTAATTTAGAAGATCTTCACTTAGCCTGGAAAAAGAGTCTGTTGCTCTATAAAAAAAGCCCTCCGTAAAGCTAGGACATCTTTCTACTCATCACTAATTGAAGAAAATAAGAACAACCCCAGGTTTCTTTTCAGCACTGCAGCCAGGCTGACAAAGAGTCAGAGCTCTATTGAGCTGAGTATTCCATTAACTTTAACTAGTAATGACTTCATGACTTTCTTTGCTAACAAAATTTTAACTATTAGAGAAAAAATTACTCATAGCCATCCCAAAGACGTATCGTTATCTTTGGCTGCTTTCAGTGATGCCGGTATTTGGTTAGACTCTTTCTCTCCGATTGTTCTGTCTGAGTTACTTTCATTAGTTACTTCATCCAAACCATCAACATGTTTATTAGACCCCATTCCTACCAGGCTGCTCAAGGAAGCCCTACCATTATTTAATGCTTCGATCTTAAATATGATCAATCTATCTTTGTTAGTTGGCTATGTACCACAGGCTTTTAAGGTGGCAGTAATTAAACCATTACTTAAAAAGCCATCACTTGACCCAGCTATCTTAGCTAATTATAGGCCAATCTCCAACCTTCCTTTTCTCTCAAAAAGTCTTGAAAGGGTAGTTGTAAAACAGCTAACTGATCATCTGCAGAGGAATGGTCTATTTGAAGAGTTTCAGTCAGGTTTTAGAATTCATCATAGTACAGAAACAGCATTAGTGAAGGTTACAAATGATCTTCTTATGGCCTCGGACAGTGGACTCATCTCTGTGCTTGTTCTGTTAGACCTCAGTGCTGCTTTTGATACTGTTGACCATAAAATTTTATTACAGAGATTAGAGCATGCTATAGGTATTAAAGGCACTGCGCTGCGGTGGTTTGAATCATATTTGTCTAATAGATTACAATTTGTTCATGTAAATGGGGAATCTTCTTCACAGACTAAAGTTAATTATGGAGTTCCACAAGGTTCTGTGCTAGGACCAATTTTATTCACTTTATACATGCTTCCCTTAGGCAGTATTATTAGACGGTATTGCTTAAATGTTCATTGTTACGCAGATGATACCCAGCTTTATCTATCCATGAAGCCAGAGGACACACACCAATTAGCTAAACTGCAGGATTGTCTTACAGACATAAGACATGGATGACCTCTAATTTCCTGCTTTTAAACTCAGATAAAACTGAAGTTATTGTACTTGGCCCCACAAATCTTAGAAACATGGTGTCTAACCAGATCCTTACTCTGGATGGCATTACCCTGACCTCTAGTAATACTGTGAGAAATCTTGGAGTCATTTTTGATCAGGATATGTCATTCAAAGCGCATATTAAACAAATATGTAGGACTGCTTTTTTGCATTTACGCAATATCTCTAAAATCAGAAAGGTCTTGTCTCAGAGTGATGCTGAAAAACTAATTCATGCATTTATTTCCTCTAATTCATTATTATCAGGTTGTCCTAAAAGTTCCCTGAAAAGCCTTCAGTTAATTCAAAATGCTGCAGCTAGAGTACTGACGGGGACTAGAAGGAGAGAGCATATCTCACCCATATTGGCCTCTCTTCATTGGCTTCCTGTTAATTCTAGAATAGAATTTAAAATTCTTCT
Organism: Thalassophryne amazonica; assembly: GCF_902500255.1. Classification (NCBI taxonomy): domain Eukaryota; kingdom Metazoa; phylum Chordata; class Actinopteri; order Batrachoidiformes; family Batrachoididae; genus Thalassophryne; species Thalassophryne amazonica. The sequence goes on from NC_047108.1 coordinate 13,896,131, forward strand.
TCTTACTTATAAGGTTTTGAATAATCAGGTCCCATCTTATCTTAGGGACCTCGTAGTACCATATCACCCCAATAGAGCGCTTCGCTCTCAGACTGCAGGCTTACTTGTAGTTCCTAGGGTTTGTAAGAGTAGAATGGGAGGCAGAGCCTTCAGCTTTCAGGCTCCTCTCCTGTGGAACCAGCTCCCAATTCAGATCAGGGAGACAGACACCCTCTCTACTTTTAAGATTAGGCTTAAACTTCCTTTTTGCTAAAGCTTATAGTTAGGGCTGGATCAGGTGACCCTGAACCATCCCTTAGTTATGCTGCTATAGACGTAGACTGCTGGGGGGTTCCCATGATGCACTGTTTCTTTCTCTTTTTGCTCTGTATGCACTACTCTGCATTTAATCATTAGTGATCGATCTCTGCTCCCCTCCACAGCATGTCTTTTTCCTGGTTCTCTCCCTCAGCCCCAACCAGTCCCAGCAGAAGACTGCCCCTCCCTGAGCCTGGTTCTGCTGGAGGTTTCTTCCTGTTAAAAGGGAGTTTTTCCTTCCCACTGTAGCCAAGTGCTTGCTCACAGGGGGTCGTTTTGACCGTTGGGGTTTTACATAATATTGTATGGCCTTGCCTTACAATATAAAGCGCCTTGGGGCAACTGTTTGTTGTGATTTGGCGCTATATAAAAAAATTGATTGATTGATTGATTGAGAATGAAAAGGAGCAGAGAGAAGAACAAGTCTTGTATCTGACGTAACTGGGGTCAAAATAAATAGAACACTGCCATCTACTGGTCCCCAGACACTGCCATGAACACTACTGGCCAGTAGATGCTAGATGGCAGTAGAGGCTTTCAAAACAAATTCTAGATAATCCCTGTCTGTTCACATTTAAAATGCGTGGAATTTAACAAACGCAATTAAAAAATCAAGAACTATAAACGCAGAGAATATATACAAGAGAGTTTTAGGCACTAGAGTTTAATGCTGTTGTCCTTGGAGCCTGAACAGCGTGTCTGAAATGCATTTGTCCTGTCGTGACGTACTGAGATTACATCATCCTACCCATAATGCACTGTGGGGCAGAGCATGTGCTCACAAAACCTTAAAAATTAACACATTACTTTAAAACTAAAACATATATCTGATATTTTTACTTTATACAACTTCAGACATGACAGTAATTTTAAATAACTTGTCCAAAATTACCATAAGTTAAAGATGTATGCCTCTGGATGACTTGGGTCATATTGCCAGCATCAGTATGGTGTTAAAGAAAAAAAAAAATTTTTCTTCTCCTTTTCCTTCTCCTTTCTTTTCTTTCATTTTTAGGGCTGTTATTTCTTTGTTTTTAGAGGATTTAAATGCTTTTTACACAAGCAGTTTTCTTTTGTTTTCAAGGGTTATAACTGTGTGTCTAATACAAAACTTTTAACAGGTGGGTGCTGAACTAATTTTAAAAATGCTTGTCGCTGTTCAGCTTTGTTCCGAAGATAATTAGTCCGATGATGGTCTTTAAAGTTATCTTAAAAGATAATCCGATAATGAAAACGTTATCTTTGATCATTATTTATCGGATTGTCAAAACTGTGTCCACCACTGGATCTCACTTTAGAAGAACTTGACTCTGCTATCTCAAAAATGTCAAATGGAAAGTCACATGGCCAGAATGGTCTCACAACTGAGGTTTACAAATATGTTTGGCCAGATATTATTTATGATTTATAATTTGACTGTATTTGTGAATGTTTTCTGGGAAGACTTTTGTTTCTGGTGTCCATCTAAATTTGCGTCTCTGTCTCATTTGGACATTTTTCATTCACCAAAACAAATATATGAAGACCAAACCAAACATCAGTGTTTTTCAAATTCAGTGTTTTTTTTTTCAATTTGTTTGTGTCTTTGTGGCTTGCTGTGTGTTTTGTGTATCTTTTGTGTTTGGATTGTGTAATTAATGATGTTTTGTTGTTTCTGAGTTGGCTTCATAAAAAAGGTTTAGCGTTTCTAAGTGCGCATGCAGGTAAGCAAGCTAACACTTCCGGTTCAGAGGTCATTGTACACAAACTCATGCACCCACTGATCTCTATATATTACTGGATCGCTCATTGGTCAATATTTTTTAAGCAAATTGGTCGCCATATTACCACTCCAATGTCCCGCTCCTGAACGCTCCTTTTTGTTGAACTTTAATGAGGCGCACAAAACTTTATTCTTTGTAATTTTGTTAAAAAAATACCTTCATGAGAAGCTATAACCTGTGCAAAGCACCAGATCAAAGGCTGTGTACGAACATTTCACCTGTGAGTATGATTGAAATGGGACATAATGAACAGTAATTTGAAGAGTTCTCTCCCTTATTCCAGCATATCGGCAAAGATCATAATAATAATAAGTGACTTATTAACATGTGTAGTCACATGTTGTATTTTGTGTTGGATGAACTATTTTAAGACATTTATTAGGTCTACTTGTGCATAGTTTTGGAGCTTTAGGTGTTGTTGCTATGAGCTTTATTACTTATATTAGGCTGAAGCTCATAGAGCTGTGTGTATTAAGTGGTGTTTTATTCTTTTAGTGTAACTATATTAAAAAATCCACTGTTTCTGTGTGTGTGTGTGTGTGTGTGTGTGTGTGTGTGTGTGTGTGTGTGTGTGTGTGTGTGTGTGTGTGTGTGTGTGTGTGTGTGTGTGTGTGTGTGTGTGTGTGTGTGTATGTGTAAGCTTGCTGATGATTCCACAGCACTTGTATAAACTTTGATTAAAGAATGGTAATTTTTAGAACTGAGTATTTGTCCCAGTGAGATATGAGTAAGTGAGACTAGTAGGGAAGAAAGTGTCAAAGTACCAGGTCATTATTGTAAATAAGAATTTTTTTCTTAATAACTTACCTGGTTAAATAAAGGTTAAATCAAATAAATAAAAGTAATAAAAGAAAGAAAGAAAAATAGCTAATCATAGCATGCATAGATTCAGAGGGATCAATCTTACATTTTCCGAAGAACAAACAAAAGTAAATGATAGAATCAGCTCAGTTATTACTTGAAATTGTTGACATTCTAATAAGCTGTCTATGTGCAGTCTGCATAAGTTGGGAGTAGCAAGATGGCCGCCAATTTGCTTCAGCAGATTGTACGGAGTGTGCGGGTCAGTGAACGATCCAGTAACATATACAGATCAGTGTCACGCTTCACGCTGTTTTTTTCAAGAAATGTAACATCAAGAGCTGAAAGAAGTTACACAGTGGACACAAAACGGTATGTATACATTTCTAAAATCAGTAGTTGTACCACGTATGCCCCATTCTATGACAAGCCACTTCCAGTGTTTGTAAACAAAGTAGCAAAATTATGGGGCTATTAATTAGCCGCCGTTCGCGTACTAATTAAAAGTCAATGGAATGATAATGAAGCTACCCTCTCGACCTACATTCAGGTTAGTAATGTTTTTATCTGAAAGTTAAATACAAAGCCCTGTTAATCATCTATGGGTTGGAGTGGACTTTACTCTGAGCGCAGTCTGGTGGCCATTTTTGGTCATTGAAAAATTGCGCATTTGAACCCTTCGCTATTTTTCTGTCCATCATGGACGTAATAAAATCATTTATTTATTTGTATGTCATTATGTCTGTAAGCAGGATTATGTCAAATCTACTGCATGGATTTTTACAAAATTTTCACCACATATAGATATTAGGGCAGGGAAGACTAAACTGAAGTTTAGAAGTGATCTGGATCCGGATTTGTGTACATCAGAAATCTCAGACCTTGGGCCTGTACTACGAAGCAGGGTTAACTTACTCAGATGTAACCCAGGGTCAACCTCTTAAACCGGGGTTGACAAAACCTGGTTCCCTCAAGTGGTGTTAATCGGTACTACGACGCTGAATATGATGTTTTGTTGAACCTGTGTTAACCTAAGTGGAGTATGTGCGCGTTCACATAAAAGGGGCGTTTTGCAGCACACGTCACCATTTTTTCAATGATGACGCGGTCACCTTACTTTACCAGAGAAGAATGCACGATTATTATGCGGAGCTACGAGGAATTTAAATTAACGTTAAGGGGGAAATCGAACACATCGTCTGCCAATAAAGCAAGACAGGCTTGTTGGAAATGTATTGCTGATCGGGTAAATGCGTAATTGTTCTCCAAATCTGTTACAGATGATTAACCTGTGGAATGTCTGATATGTGTAGAAAAATGCCCCTCTTCCATTAATTACGCCCAGATGCAACACGATACAGAAGTGGCCATAGGCCTACTAATAAATGTTAGGTTAATTTAATGTTTCCTTAATAGGCTATCCTTCAAAACGGTAGGTTTATATTCATAGCTTGATAAGCCTCACTTCGCGTAATTAATGGACATGCATTAGACCTATTTTGATATTAGTAATTACCCACGATTGCATAAAACCCTTCTTACCCGGATAAATGGCCAGGGAAAACGCCAAATGCATCCAACAGTTTAGATAGAGCAAGTACTACCTTGCGAATCATATGACATTGTTGTGTGGGCCGCTGAAGAGGAGGTACTGCTGGCCCATCACCACCAGAGGGCGCCCTGCTTGGAGTGCGGGCTCCAAGCACAAGAGGGCGCCAGACCCAGAGGAGGTGACAGCTGTCACCCATTACTCCAGCTGTCACTCATCTACACCACCATATAAGCCGGACTGCAACTCCACCTCCCCGCCGAGAAATCGACTACCAGTACTAAGGTAATTTTCTCTGCTGACTTATACGTTGAAAAGTAATCTGAACTTCTGTTGCAGCCGTTTTCCTGGTGCTTTCCTTGTCTGGAGGATTGGCGTTTGGTGTGACAGTGACGGCTTCACCTCGCACCCCGTCCCAGATAAGTGGTTGATCAGGAGCTGCACGAGTGTGTGTGATTTGGAGGTGGAGGTGCTCCCTCCTAACGGTGTCTGGACTGTTAATCACTGAGTGTGCGGACTCACACTCACACATCATCTTTCTGTTTTCTGCCAGCAGTACCAGGGTCGACAGCCGAAGACAGAGGCCACCTGGGGACTCGGGACTTGGCGGCTCCGGTGTTCTTCAGGCCGTTGGTGGTGGAAGCCGTGTGGGACGCGGCTTCTCTCTCGTCGGGCGTCTTCTATTTTCGAGCCTGCCCACACGTCACCTGGTGTTTATTGACTGTGAACATTAAGACACGTTTCGTTGTGTAATATCACAACATTAAATTGTTACCTTTTGGCTTACTCTTTGTCCGTTCATTTGCGCCCCCTGTTGTGGGTCCGTGCTACGACACCTTCACAACAGACATACAGTATTCTTGCTCAGATGTTCAGCATCACCGATGGAATACATATATTGTCCACTGGCAGAATATCTAAGCGCAAGGCACATTATCTGCTCGATCGTCGGGGCATTGTTACACTGTAAAAAATGACTTGCTTTCACAGGAAAACGCTGGCAGCTGTGGTTACCAGGGAATTCCTGTAAAACATACAGCAGCACAGTAGATAACATTACAGACATAATATGTATATGGATTTACAGTGAATGAACCACAGCTGACTCATATTAAAGGAACTGTTAAATCTACAAACAAGAGGATTTTTTTTTTTCTTTGTACATTTAATCGCTGTATTTTTATACAGTGGTGACCACAGCTGCCAGCGTCTTCCTGTAAAAACAACAGCCTTTTATTACAGTGTACAATGGATGATGTTACAGACATCTGGCCCGATCAGCTGTCAAAGATAACGAATTCCCTCAGCTGAGGATCTATTTCTTTCATAGAGAATATCGTCCGGGTATGTCAGCGGATTCTGGCAGTCTTTAAAAACCCTCGCCCTGCGAAGACAGCCCCCACAATTTGTGCCCCAATATCAAACGGATCATCCAGGTAGGCCGGCATTGTCTTCGGAGTGATGCAGGTGGATGGATGGTACTTATAAAGGGAGTGGTTAAGCGGAAACCTCACGCTAATCCTGGAACATAACCTGCTCGGAGCAGGTTTGGCGCAAAGCGTAAGTTGCCGTGGCAGCATACCTCGATCGAAACCTATCCACCTTTTGTAGTACGGGTTAATCGGGAAGTTACTCCATACGTCATCAACTTACTCCAGAAGTTACCCTGATAAGCCAGTAACCCCGCTTCGTAGTACAGGCCCCCTGTCATGCACCACGTTGCTATTTTGCTGTGTATTTATTTGGCTAGAAATCCACTGACTTTGCAGCCATGTGTGAGTAAACAAGATGACAGAAACCTGTGTGTACTGTCAAGTTTTGTTCTCACTTGTCTGCAATTAAGATATGAAAAACTAACCAGTCCTACTGGATGGATCCTGTTGGATCTGTTTGCTGTTCATCTGAATAGCGTCTCCTCTTGACAATATGTGTAAATTGCATTCTTATGACCATCTACATAGGATGGCCCCGTGCACAGTGTGAAGTGTAAAAGTATGACAGCATAGATGGATGAATATAGAATTCAGCGTAATTTAATATCAAGATTTGTTTTCAGGAACTATGCAAATAAATCATCACATTAATAAAAACATTTAAGTCTTTAATAAATTGAATGTATCTACAGAAACAAACATCATTGTTTTGTGCGAAACCATTGAATTAACTATTTATATGAATCCACAAGATGGCACTTGAGACCACAAGATGGTTGCATTGCTGAATTTGTTTTTGACTCAGTTGCAGAAACTCGACAAATCTAAACAAATGAATTGGATACCCCCATAGTGCTGGAAAAGAGCATCATGTTTGGCATGATTTCACTGACTGCAACAATCTGGGAAATTGAGTAACTGTTCTGGTAGCGAGCCTTCTTTGCACACACGTTACTCTTTAATTTAAAATAAAAATACAGTGTTTTTGTGTTGAACGTGGGGTCCAGTGCAATCTGGTTTTTAAACTTTGGGTGTTGCAGCCACAAATTCAAAAACACGCAGTGACCCATTTCTGCTGACAGCACTGGATTATCTGTGTGTCAGTGTCAAACACAGGAACAAACTGGCCAGACGAAGCCCCAGTGTCGCAGACCGAACGGCCCATAAAAACTGGCCCTGCCTTCACTGCGCATGCGTTATTTGGGACCACAGCAGCTCGTCTGAGACTGTCTCTACACCCAAAGTGATCAAAGGGAAAAATGTGATTATTAACCATCAGATGACAAAGTAAAACCTCTTAAATCATTCTAACGTCAATTTTAAGCAGAAACGAGGCAATAATTGGTGATGCTTTGAAATGACCAAGGCGCAGTGAACGCAGCAGCTAGCAGCTTGTGCTGTTGTGGCTCTCTGATGGCTTCCTCTGTCTTTTATTATGAAATAATGCTGAATTTATGTGGAAATGATTGTTGTACAAAAGCTTCCGATATCTGTCTCTGAGATAGATGATGACTGGAGTGCAGTTTTAGGGTGATAATCCGTGAACCCGTGGCTCACGCTCCGAAGTGACAACATGCACAGTGAAGGCAGGGCAGACCAATTTTTGGGGTGACCGTTTGGTCTGCGACACCAGGTTTCACTAAACCTTGTGCAGGAACTAAGTGGGCTTTTTACAGATCACATGTAAAAAAAAAAATCTTACTCGTTACCATGTGGGTTTCTTTTTGTTGTTGATAAATAAACTTCGCACTACCAGCATAATTATACATTTTGAAGATTAAATCCCTAACACAGTATCTTCTGCTGAAGTACTTGCAGCAGATTAGACATTACAGTCAGTAGCCTGTGGCATTTGTCGATATATGATGATGGTTGTTGTTTAGTCTTTTATGGCACAACTGTTAGCCTGCAAATATTAATATGGTCAACTCTTTCACATGCTCATATTTTCATCATGTTTGCTCCATGAACAGTATCAAACATTCACACACTGACATTAGCTGCAAAGGGAGTTCAGATATCGTTTACTTGTGCAGTGTGCTGTCTGTCACCTGCATTAACTTTTAAAGAAAACATTTTTGGCCATTGACATTAGACATAGTCATAGAAAAAATGGGACAAAAATAGCAAAAACTGGTCCTGACAAAATATTTATAATTATTTTCCAGAACAAACAATGGAGACAGAAAAAGATCAGAAACTAATACACTACCAATGAAAGTATGAAAGAAAGAAAAAGGGGTGAGAAAAGAAAAAGTAAATTCTATTTTTAAACTCAACAGAAAAACAGAACACACAAAAAAAACAACAACATCAAATTCAACAATCAAAAAAATCAAACATGGACATACTAATCAAACACTGACACAAGGGCCCTGTCCCAATACCCGCACTTCCACCCTTGTGCCCCTCAAATGTGCGTTCCCGCTGAGGGGTTCAAGTGTCCCAATTCTCCGGAGAGGAGTTCACCCCGCCCCGTTTCCGCACTTGGTTTGCACTTCGGCCAAGCCCGCATCGATGCGAACTTCACCAAAGCCGATTACCCACAATTCATTGCTGCATGTGACGTATTTGAGCAAAACGGTGGAAAAACTTGGAAAAAGATGGATGGCGATCGAGCTCCTGTGCCCGTGCCGAAAAAATGTCTTTTCAAGTGTAAATATTTTATTCTTAACATGTGTAATTACAATGGACGTTTGCTCTGCCATGACATTTTATTTACGGACATTTGTGTAAACAATTTTGTTACTTTTTGTAGTCATGTCATAAAACAACCAATTTAACAGCCAAATAAAAATATTAATATTTATTTAAAACATTTACCGGTTATTTACCCACTCCTTTAAATTAAAAAAGTTAAACAACTACCTTAAATAAATGACCAATCACTAATTTACATTTCTGAAGACGTGTGTCAAGATGTCATTGCCTAAACACTTGTTTTTTTTATTCCACAGGGACAGATGAAATGACATATAATTTGATTACATTACGGTCTGAAAATGACCATCTTTTCACTGGGCACAGGAATGCTTCAACTCAAGGCTATGAGTAAGTGTTGTGTGGGCTGCCAGAAGAGGAGGTACTGCTGGCCCACCACCAGAGGGCGCCCTGCCTGAAGTGCGGGCTTCAGGCACGAGAGGGCGCAGCCGCCTCACAGGAGCAGCCAGGGTGACAGCTGTCACGCATCACCTGCAACAGCTGTTACCCATCATCTGATCAACAGGGGAATATCAGCAGGACGACGCCTCCACCTCTTTGCCGAGATATCGTTTCTACCGAGAAGGTAACGTGCTCAGCTAACTGTTTAACAGTGATCTTTGTGACTTTTGTGCATTGCTCTGAGAGTATTTTCCAACGAGAGGTGGAGGTAACTTACCTGCCGTTCGGATTCCTGGGTGCGAACGCGCCCTCCTTTAATTGTCCTTTGTTCCTCGCCAGCAGTACCAGGTCCGACACGCGGAGGCAGTGGCCACCTGGGAGTTCGGGACTTGGCGGCTCCAGTATTCCCGGGGTCTGGTGGCGGAGGAAACCGTGTGGTTCCGGTTCTACTTTGGAGAGGCGTCTCCTATCTTCGAGCCTGCCCACACGACACCTGTGTGAATTTGACTTTGTCCATTATTGTAATCTGTTGTACTTGTTGTGCATATTCACAACAGTAAAGTGTGTTATTTGACCTATTCCATTGTCCGTTCATTTGTGCCCCCTGTTGTGGGTCCGTGTACTTACACTTTCCCAACAGGATATCTCGGCCAACGTCATGGATCCCGAGGGGCGTCAACCGGCTGTTGAACGGCCAATGGAAGAACAGGGCGCACGGGCGTCCGCAGGAGGAATGATCGGTGAGTTGCAGCGGATCCTCACCGCTTTCACGGCTCGGTTGGATTTAATGACCGAGCAGAACGTCCTCCTTAACCGCAGGGTGGAGGCTCTCGCCGCGCAGGTGGAAGCGCGTCCTCAGGGAGCTGCTGCGGCTCTCCCTCCTGTCGACCCTGTGCGTAACAGTGACGTTCCACAGGTCGTTCAACGACCCATCCCACCTTCCCCTGAAGCATACATAAGCCCTCCAGAGCCGTACGGGGGTTGTGTGGAGACATGCGCGGACTTTCTTATGCAGTGTTCGCTCGTCTTCGCACAACGTCCCGTCATGTATGCGACTGATGCTAGTAAGATAGCTTATGTAATTAATCTGCTTCGCAGCAAGGCACGCGCTTGGGCTACAGCGCTTTGGGAGCAAAATTCATGGCTCCTTCTGACATATGATGGGTTTGTGAGGGAGTTCAGAACAGTGTTCGATCACCCAAATAGAGGAGAGACCGCTTCAGCCGTGCTGCTGTCAATGAGACAGGGGCGCCGGAGCGCAGCTGCTTATGCAGTCGACTTCCGCATCGCGGCTGCGAGGTCCGGCTGGAATAACACTGCCCTCCGCGCCGCCTTCGTAAACGGACTGTCGTTGGTCCTGAAGGAGCTCCTGGTGGCCAAGGACGAACCGCAGGATTTAGACAGGCTTATTGATCTCGTTATACGATTAGACAATCGGTTAGAGGAACGCCGTCGGGAGCGAGGCGAAGGACGTGACCGGATACGCGCCGCCCCTCTCCCTTCCGGGTGCGAAAAGGGGCCGCCCTCCCAACGCTCCACAGCCGCAGCGCTTTGTGGGGCAACAGTTCCCCCTGTTGACGTTGTTAGGGAAACGCACAGGGCCAAAATGGGGAGGCTGATCCGTGGAGAGTGTTTTCTCTGCAGCTCAAAAGAGCACACACAGAGAGACTGCCCCAAACGGCCAAGACGTCAACACTCGCCCTTAGAGACTGGGCTAAGGGGGGGTCAAGACATTCAAGTGAGACACACACAAATTGCCACACGACTCCCAGTCACAATCCTGAGCGGGGATTTAACCCTTCAAGCCCGAGCACTGGTGGACACGGGGTCAGAAGGGAATCTGCTAGACAGCAGATGGGCAAAGGAGGTAGGGCTCCCTCTGGTGGCGCTTCCTACGCCATTGCAGGTGCGGGCACTAGATGGCACCCTCCTCCCTTTACTCACACACAAGACACAACCAGTAACTCTGGTGGTGTCTGGAAACCACCGGGAGGAGATTGAGTTTTTTGTAACTCCTTCTACCTCCCGCGTAATTTTGGGCATCCCATGGATGTTAAAGCACAATCCCCGGATTGATTGGCCGTCTGGGGTGGTGGTTCAGTGGAGCGAAACCTGCCATCGGGTGTGTTTAGGATCCTCGGTTCCTCCCGGTTCCCAGGCTAAGGAGGAGGTCAAAGTCCCTCCCAATCTGACGGCAGTGCCGGTTGAGTACCACGATCTTGCTGACGTCTTCAGCAAGGATCTGGCACTCACCCTTCCCCCGCACCGTCCGTACGATTGTGCCATTGATTTGGTTCCAGGCGCTGAGTTCCCGTCCAGCAGGCTGTACAACCTCTCACGACCTGAGCGCGAATCAATGGAGACCTACATCCGGGACTCATTAGCTGCCGGGCTGATCCGGAACTCCACCTCCCCGATGGGGGCAGGTTTCTTTTTTGTGGGCAAGAAAGATGGCGGACTTCATCCATGTATTGATTACAGGGGGCTGAATGAGATTACGGTTCGCAACCGATACCCGTTGCCATTATTAGATTCCGTGTTCACCCCCCTGCATGGAGCCAAAATCTTTGCTAAGCTGGATCTTAGAAATGCGTATCACCTGGTTCGGATCCGGAAGGGAGACGAATGGAAGACGGCATTCAACACCCCATTAGGTCACTTTGAGTACCTGGTCATGCCGTTCTGCCTCACAAACGCCCCCGCGACGTTCCAAGCATTAGTTAATGATGTCTTGCGGGATTTCCTGCACCGATTCATCTTCGTATATCTAGACGATATACTCATCTTTTCCCCAGATCCTGAGACTCATGTCCGGCATGTACGTCAGGTCCTGCAGCGGTTGTTGGAGAACCGGCTGTTTGTGAAGGGCGAGAAGTGCGAGTTTCACCGCACATCTTTGTCCTTCCTGGGGTTTATCATCTCCCCCAACTCCGTCGCTCCTGATCCGGCCAAGGTTGCGGCGGTGAGAGACTGGCCCCAACCCACTAGCCGTAGGAAGCTGCAACAGTTCCTCGGCTTTGCAAATTTCTACAGGAGGTTCATTAAGGGCTACAGTCAGGTAGTTAGCCCCCTGACAGCCCTGACCTCACCAAAAGTCCCCTTCACCTGGTCGGATCGTTGCAATGCCGCGTTCAAGGAGTTGAAACGGCACTTCTCGTCTGCACCCGTTCTGGTGCAGCCCGATCCTAGTCGCCAGTTAGTGGTTGAAGTGGATGCCTCGGACTCAGGGATAGGAGCTGTGCTTTCCCAGAGCGGGAAGACCGATAAGGTCCTTCACCCGTGTGCCTATTTTTCCCGCAGGTTGACCCCGGCCGAACGGAACTATGACGTCGGCAATTGAGAACTCCTTGCGGTGAAAGAGGCTCTTGAAGAGTGGAGACATCTGTTGGAGGGAACGTCCGTGCCATTCACGGTTTTCACTGACCACCGGAACCTGGAGTATATCAGGACCGCCAAGCGGCTGAACCCCAGGCAAGCCCGCTGGTCACTGTTCTTCGGCCGTTTTGACTTCCGGATCACCTACCGTCCCGGGACCAAAAACCAGAAATCGGATGCCTTGTCCCGGGTGCATGAAGACAAAGTCAAAACGGAGTTGTCGGATCCACCGGAACCCATCATCCCGGAGTCCACTATCGTGGCCACCCTCACCTGGGACGTAGAGAGAACCGTCCGGGAGGCCCTGGCACGAAGCCCGGACCCCGGAACTGGGCCGAAGAACAAACTATACGTCCCACCAGAAGCTAGGGCTGCAGTCCTGGACTTCTGTCACGGCTCCAAGCTCTCCTGTCACCCAGGGGTGCGAAGAACCGTGGCAGTTGTCCGGCAGCGCTTCTGGTGGGCGTCCCTAGAGGCCGACGTCCGGGATTATATCCAGGCCTGCACCACCTGCGCCAGGGGCAAGGCTGACCATCGCAGGGCACCAGGCCTACTCCAGCCGCTGCCTGTGCCTCATCGCCCCTGGTCCCACATCGGCCTGGATTTTGTCACGGGCCTCCCGCCGTCCCAGGGCAACACCACCATCCTCACGATAGTGGACCGGTTCTCCAAGGCGGCCCACTTCGTGGCCCTCCCGAAGCTCCCAACAGCCCAGGAGACAGCGGACCTCCTGGTCCACCACGTCGTCCGGCTGCATGGGATTCCAACAGACATCGTCTCCGATCGCGGTCCCCAGTTCTCCTCGCAAGTCTGGAGGAGCTTCTGCCGGGAACTGGGGGCCACGGTGAGTCTCTCGTCCGGGTACCACCCTCAGACCAACGGGCAAGCAGAACGGGTAAACCAGGAGGTGGAACAGGCTTTGCGCTGCGTGACTGCCGCGCACCCGGCGGCCTGGAGTACCCATTTGGCCTGGATCGAGTATGCTCATAACAGCCAGGTGTCTTCAGCCACCGGCCTCTCCCCTTTTGAGGTATGTCTGGGGTATCAGCCCCCGTTGTTTCCGGTGGTTGAGGGAGAGGTCGGTGTGCCCTCGGTCCAGGCCCACCTACGGAAGTGCCGTCGGGTGTGGCGTGCCGCCCGTTCTGCTTTGCTAAAGGCAAACCAACTCAGTTTAGCATTTACACAAACAGGGTTTTAAGCAAATTTTAAACTCTTCTCATGAACAGCTTAACTCGACACACAAATTGAGCACATGAAATTATGCAATGATGAAATCATATTTTAATATATATTGCGCGTTAACGGGCAGGTATCCCAATACCGCCTGCTGTGCATAAACTGATGACGTCATAGCGCGCGCAGCCCAAGAACTGTCCGCAGAAGAAAAGATGAAAAGGCGAGTAGTGTGTGTTGGTCCCAATATGGATATTACAGATGATTTTCTCATGGATAGTCCGACAGTGAACAGCAGCCAAAGCAGCCAGCTTGATGAGGACGTACTGGCGAATTTGGAGAGCAGCGCGGTACCAGCCAACACGACAAAAGTTCAAGTGAGCCAACATTTTATGTACACGTTTGCTGGGTGTCATGCCTTTTGAAATGACATTAAATATTGTTAATGGGATTCCACGTGTTGTGTATCTCAGTAAGTGATAATAATGCAAATATCATGCAGTTGTTGTACGGTTTGCATTTTATGAGTCCCTCCGTCCATGCCCAGTCGCCCAAAATGACCAATATTCACCTGAGTTGGACGAGGGCCTCTGAAAATGCATACTGCCCTCCGAAAGCATGTTATTGAATTAGTATTTGCAACATGACAATGCAAAAAAGTAATTTTGAATTTAACAATACTTCTCACCTTCAATGCCCACCAACCAGTCCTCAAATAAATAGAGGGTGCTGTACCCAGAAATTTAAAATTTTGCCGGGAGACATGCGCTTAAGTGACAGCAGAGATTTGTGCAACGTGTGGCGAGGACGACAGACAGTCACGGACAGCAAGCCCCCACCGCAGACCTGTGACAACTCCACCTCTCTACTGAATTAGCTGAACGGGTTCTTTGCTTGTTTTGAGGCCCTCAACACCACGCCTGCACAGAAGTCCCCCCCCTTCAGACGAACAGGTGATCATACGATCTTCGGACAGTGTGAGAAGAACACTCTGGAGGATCAATGCTCGCAAAGCTTCTGGTCCTGATAACATACCTGCTCATGTTCTGAGGGACTGTGCAGGAGAACTAGCAGATGTATTCACAGACATCTTTAACATCTCACTGAGTTAGGCTGATGAGTATCAAAAAGCCGGTTCCTGTTAAGAATCAAAAAGAAAAAATGATTTGATCCACCGACATCAGTAGCCTTTTTGCTTAACATTTCCCTTGTCGATTCCCTTGTCAGTCTGCTTTTAGAAAAAATAATTCCACAGAAACAGCTCTCACTAAAGTGGTGAATGATCTTCTGCTTGCCATGGATTCGGTCATGACTACGGTTCTGGTGCTGTTCGATCTTAGTGCTGCGTTTGATACCATGGATAACCATATTGAATAGGTTGCAGAATCATTTTAGGATGACTGGGAGTGCCCTTGCATGGTTGACATCATACCTGACCAGTCGTTCTCACTGTGTTATGTACAACAACACAACCTCTAACCTTAGTGACATGAAATTTGGGGTTCCACAGGGGTTCGTCTTAGGCCCCCTGCTTTTTTCCCTTTATATAGCTCCCCTTGGGCACATATTGCAGCGTTTTGGGATTACCTTTCACTGCTGTGCTATGATAGTCAGTTATACATGCCGATAACTACTGGTAATCTCATCCACATAAAAGCCTTAGAAGATTGCCTTCAGATAATTTTTGATCCTACGCTGTCCTTTAACCTCCACATTAGAGATATTACGAGGACTGCTTTCTTCCACCTGTGAAATATAGCAAAGACTCGTCCCATCCTGTCTATGGCTGATGCTGAGACCCCGATTCATGCATTTGTTTCTTCTCGATTGGACGACTGCAATGTTCTATTTTCTGGTTTACCGCAGTCCAGCATTAGGTGTCTCCAATTTGTTCAGAATGCTGCTGCCAGACCTTTGACAGAAAACCGAAAGTTTGACCACATTACACCCATTTTGGGTCAGATTTAAGGTTCTGCTATTAACCTATAATATTATTGACGGACGAGCACCTCCCTGTTTAGCTGACCTAATTAAACCCTACGTACCGGCCCAGACTCTGCATTCTCAGGGTGCAAGACTACTTTGTGTACCTAAGGTGAATAAAAAGTCTGAGGGTCACAGAGCTTTCGCTTATCATGCACCTGCTTTGTGCAATGATCTCCCTGCATCAATAAAACAGTCAAATTCTGATTCTCGTAAGACACACTTATTTTTCCTTTCGTATGGCAACATACTGGCATAGTATGGTACTATGCTTTCTACCCTTTTAAATAAATTTTATTAGTAAACAGAGCGGGCCGGGGCCTCAACTTTGTCTAAAGTCTGGGTCTTTTAGTGAATCTTGGGGCTAGTGGCTGGCAATCACCTTCGTATTTCTTCTGTTTTTCTTGTTGTTTAATGCTGAAAAATTATACTGTATTTGTTGTCTTTCTGCCACCTGATTGTTTTTTTTCTGTCTCTCTCTGTTTGAGGTGCAGCTCCATACAGAGACGGGAGTGAGTGTCTTTCTCTGCAGGCCATCTGTCCTGTACACCAAAATGGACTCCTAAAAATGTCCTTGTTTTTCCTCGTTTCGTCACGAGACCCCCATTTTGTGATTATCAGTCCCCATTTCGCCCATTTCGTATTTTAGTATGGCGCATTTTTGATGAAATAAAAGCAAAAATTGTTTTGAGTTATGTCATTTGTACTAAATGTTTTCTTTAAAAAAAAAAGTGTGTGTGTGTGGGGGGGGGGGGGGGTCGGAAAAAAATTGGGAGTCAAATTTTTTCTGAAAAAATCTGAGATTTTATTTTTAGGCCAAATCGCCCAGGCCTAGTTTGAGGTGTTGCCACACTGTCAGCACTTCACCCTGACAGCATCCTTTTTGGTAAAATGAAGTCAAGCTTTCAGCCACGTTGCTCTCTCCTCCATTGTTTTGGATAATTCTGCTGACTGACGGTGAGCGTGATTGGCGTGCGGCATGTCACATGACATTGGCGTAAGTTCCAGCTGCTCCGGCGTAATATGAAGGAAGAACCGATTCGGGGATCGATGGTTAAGCAAAAAGGATGTTGGTGGATCAAATAATTTTTTATATCGATTCTTAACAGGAACCTATTTTCGATACCCATCCTTAGTCACAAGAGACTTAAAGTAAAGGAGTTTCAGTGGAATGCAATTTGCAAAAACCTGACTGAAAATTGTCCATGATATTTTATTTATTTTATTTTTAAAAAAATGTGTTACTCCACAGAGATTTTGTTTGGAACTCTCCTATGAGAAAGACACTCTGGGTTTGGTGCACTCCTTATTGACTAAGAGACTCAGCATTTTGTACCCTCCTTTTAGAGGAAGGAAGTTTTATGTTGGATTACCTTCTGTGAGGAAGATGATTTGTGTTGAACTCACCTTTTTTATATGAAATCTACTCCTCAGTTGTTCTAAACATTTACGAAGAAGAGTCCTCTGTTTAATCACCTTTGGAATGAAACTTGATTCCTCAGCAACTCCCCTTTTGAAGAAGACAACTCCTCAGTTGAACTCACCTTTTCTATGAAGACGACCCTCAGAGACCCTCTCCACACAGTCCCCACCAATAACCAGTGGCTGAATGTTCGTTTTCCTCCTCCTGTAGTCCACCACCATCTCCTTTGTCTTTGAGGGGTTCAGGATCAGGTTGTTCTCCCTACACCACACAGACATTTATGAATACAGTTCATTTTAGAAAGCCCTGTTATACAACGCAAAATGAGTTTCTTGTCAGTTGATGTCTGCGGAGTTCGTAAGTAAGTTTTGTATGTGTTCAAAACTGAGTGGAGAGCAGGTGGAGAGCTTTGTCTTATACACTCAACAAAAATATAAACGCAACACTTTTGGTTTTGCTCCCATTTTGTATGAGATGAACTCAAAGATCTAAAACTTTTTCCACATACACAATATCACCATTTCCCTCAAATATTGTTCACAAACCAGTCTAAATCTGTGATAGTGAGCACTTCTCCTTTGCTGAGATAATCCATCCCACCTCACAGGTGTGCCATATCAAGATACTGATTAGACACCATGATTAGTGCACAGGTGTGCCTTAGACTGTCCACAATAAAAGGCCACTCTGAAAGGTGCAGTTTTATAACACAGCACAATGCCACAGATGTCGCAAGATTTGAGGGAGCGTGAAATTGGCATGCTGACAGCAGGAATGTCAAGCAGAGCTGTTGCTCGTGTATTGAATGTTCATTTCTCTACCATAAGCCGTCTCCAAAGGCGTTTCAGAGAATTTGGCAGTACATCCAACCAGCCTCACAACCGCAGACCACGTGTAACCACACCAGCCCAGGACCTCCACATCCAGCATGTTCACCTCCAAGATCGTCTGAGACCAGCCACTCAGACAGCTGCTGAAACAATCGGTTTGCATAACCAAAGAATTTCTGCACAAACTGTTGTGAAAGTGTGTGATAAAACTGCACCTTTCAGAGTGGCCTTTTATTGTGGGCAGTCTCAGGCACACCTGTGCACTAATCAATCAATCAATCAATCAATTTTTTTATATAGTGATATGGCACACCTGTGAGGTGGGATGGATTATCTCAGCAAAGGAGAAGTGCTCACTATCACAGATTTAGACTGGTTTGTGAACAATATTTGAGGAAAATGGTGATATTGTGTATGTGGAAAAAGTTTTAGATCTTTTTGTTCATCTCATACAAAATGGGAGCAAAACCAAAAGTGTTGCATTTATATTTTTGTTGAGTGTAGTATTAGGTAGAGACTTTAACTGTATCCTGCATGCCCAACTAGACAGGTCATGTGTAAGGTCAAACAAGCCGTCCTGTGAGACCAAAACGGAGGTGGTTTTGTCTCGCTTCAGTAGCGAATCCATCATGACGCGCGAAGCCTCCGCTCGGCTTTCCATGACAAAAATCTCTTGTTAAAAGTGAAATCTGCCGGAAAATGGTTGACGTCCAGCTCTTGTGATAACCAGAGAAATTGCACACGATGGTCACGGATCCATACAGCCATCCGCTTAGAAATGAAATGGCCGCTCAGCCTGTCGATGGCGGCTTCGGAGCGCGGCGCACCACCAGTCGCTCTGGGCCATCCTTAAAGCGACAGTAACACTCCGTAATCTCTTTGAAGCCCATAAAATTTTCACCAAAAACCATTTGAATTTCTCAAATGGTGTCCACTTTGATGTCCCTCACAGTTTCTGAAAAAATTTTGATCAAGCAAAGGGGCAGTCTCTGAGCCATTCCTAAACAATGAAAAAGACGACGAGAGGGGTGGACCACTCCTCACTCAAAGCCTGCTCACAGGCGAATGACGCAACTGACAGGCGTGAAAAAACTCACGCATGCGCACGAAGGTTCAAGCTTGGCTGACGCAATCACACGTGATTCAAATCCATATGGTTTTTGAAAAAAATAATAAGGTCGGATACTTTTCTAATAGACCTCGTATCTGTTTGTTTCTGTTAGTTCGTTTTTGGGTTTATGGTTTGACTCAAACATGTCTTGAGGTACTCGGACATAGCCAACATGTAGGACCAGCTCATCTCCAAGTGGTGTGTTATGATTCTGGATAAGGTACGTAATCAACAAGGAGTAATTTCACTTGTTCACTGGAACGTCAAAGGGTTGAATAATTTGGGTAAACGGAGCAAAAATATTTCGTCATTTGAAATCATTAAAACTTGATATGATATTAAAGCAATTTTAATTAGGAAAAGGATTCCATTTGAACACTCTGAAGTAATATCGGACGTTAATGGCAGATATATTGTTGTAGTGGGTAAGCTCTTTAACACACCATTAATATTGCCTAACATTTGTGGACCAAACTGGGATAATGCACAATTTTCTCTTAATTTTTTTCAGCTCTCCCAGATCTTAATTCCCACAAACTACACTCAACAAAAATATAAACGCAACACTTTTGGTTTTGCTCCCATTTTGTACGAGATGAACTCAAAGATCTAAAACTTTTTCCACATACACAATATCCCCATTTCCCTCAAATATTGTTCACAAACCAGTCTAAATCTGTGATAGTGAGCACTTCTTTGCTGAGATAATCCATCCCACCTCACAGGTGTGCCATATCAAGATGCTGATTAGACACCATGATTAGTGCACAGGTGTGCCTGAGACTGCCCACAATAAAAGGCCACTCTGAAAGGTGCAGTTTTATCACACAGCACAATGCCACAGATGTCGCAAGATTTGAGGGAGCGTGCAATTGGCATGCTGACAGCAGGAATGTCAACCAGAGCTGTTGCTCGTGTATTGAATGTTCATTTCTCTACCATAAGCCGTCTCCAAAGGCGTTTCAGAGAATTTGGCAGTACATCCAACCAGCCTCACAACCGCAGACCACATGTAACCACACCAGCCCAGGTCCTCCACATCCAGCATGTTCACCTCCAAGATCGTCTCGGACAACTGCTGAAACAATCGGTTTGCATAACCAAAGAATTTCTGCACAAATTGTCAGAAACTGTCTCAGGGAAGCTCATCTGCATGCTTGTCGTCCTCATCGGGGTCTCGACCTGACTCCAGTTTGTCGTCGTAACCGACTTGAGTGGGCAAATGCTCACATTCGCTGGCGTTTGGCACGTTGGAGAGGTGTTCTCTTCACGGATGAATCCCGGTTCACACTGTTCAGGGCAGATGGCAGACAGCGTGTGTGGCGTTGTGTGGGTGAGCGGTTTTCTGATGTCAATGTTGTGGATCGAGTGGCTCATGGTGGCGGTGGGGTTATGGTATGGGCAGGCGCATGATGCATTTTATTGATGGCATTTTGAATGCACAGAGATACCGTGACGAGATCCTGAGGCCCACTGTTGTGCCATACATCCAAGAACATCACCTCATGTTGCAGCAGGATAATGCACAGCCCCATGTTGCATGGATCTGTACACAATTCTTGGAGGAAGAATTGTAGAGGAGTGGACCAACATTCCACAGGCCACAACTGACAACCTGATCAACTCTATGCGAAGGAGATGTGTTGCACTGCATGAGGCAAATGGTGGTCACACCAGATACTGACTGGTATCCCCCCCAATAAAACAAAACTGCACCTTTCAGAGTGGCCTTTTATTGTGGGCAGTCTAAGGCACACCTGTGCACTAATCATGGTGTCTAATCAGCATCTTGATATGGCACACCTGTGAGGTGGGATGGATTATCTCAGCAAAGGAGAAGTGCTCACTATCACAGATTTAGACTGGTTTGTGAACAATATTTGAGGAAAATGGTGATATTGTGTATGTGGAAAAAGTTTTAGATCTTTTTGTTCATCTCATACAAAATGGGAGCAAAACCAAAAGTGTTGCATTTATATTTTTGTTGAGTGTAGTATTAGGTAGAGACTTTAACTGTATCCTGCATGCCCAACTAGACAGGTCATGTGTAAGGTCAAACAAGACTCTTTCGTCAGCTGCAGTGGCCATAAATTCGCTCCTTCATTCCTATGGTTTATCAGACCCTTGGCGGACAAAGAATCCAACTATGAAGCAATTCTCCTTCTTCTCCCCTGTTCACCATAGTTCATGGGTTAAAGCAGAGGTCTCAAACCGGTTCCAAAAAGGGCCGAGAGGGTGCAGGCTTTCTGTGCAACCACCCACTCCAGCAGGTGATTTCACTGATTAACATCACTTTGAGCAGGTGAAATCAGTTAATCAGTGAAATCACCTGCTGGATATATATTACCTTATTATATTATATACCCTTCCCTGGATATATATATATATATATATATATATATATATATATATATATATATATATATATATATATATATATATATATTCTTAAAACTAGAGTAAATGTGTTGATTGTGTCATTTGTGATTTTGATTCTTTGGATATTTCTTCCTTCTAAATTAGCATTTTTTTTCCCCTGAATTAATATAGTTTATTCAGAATAATCGATACAAGTTGTAATTTTCTGTTGTCTGGAGTGTAACATTTTTCCTCATTATTGTCACCATTGTAATATGTATTCTACTTTAATATTTTAACTTATTTCAGTGGTGCTTGGTGTCTGTTGGTGGAGGGTCAACATATTTACAAACTTCAGCCATGATCTCTGGACTACACACAAAGAAAATTATGTCTGGAGTGTAACAATTTAGGCACCATGTATTTTACTTGGCTTAGTCAGTTAATTATGCCTTTCTCAATCAAATGCTTCTTTGCTAGTGATACTTCATATTACTGCTTCAAAACATGAAATATACAGTAAAAGCCTTCATTAAACAGTGTTGAAAGAGCCAAAATTTTAATAGATTTAGGTCATTTCAATCACAACTTATGAGTAAATCACATACATTATTCCATTTGAAGTAACTCTTATTGCCACTAGTTAAAATATAATAAATATGATACACCATAATGATAATCAGTACTGCATTTTATGAACTAAAGCCATTTAAACCTGCATTTAATATGTCTTCCAATCAATTATCAATTAATCAACAATATTTCCTCGATAAGCATAGCATAGGTTTTTCTGCAAACAATACGAAATGGCCAAGGATTAAATAGATTTACTTGATGCCAGTTGTTAGGTTGTCAATTACACTGGCCAGAAAACTGTTGTTGTATTAAGCATTGCTTAATAAATTGGGTCAATAAACTGTTCAGTGAAGTTGACAGATCCGTTTGTGTCCTTAAATTCTTCAACGCACAACAACATTCCAATAGTATTAAATCAGGTATGGTTAAAATGTGCACTGGTTGTTTATCAACAAGTTGGATATCATGACAGTGCTCAGGTCTCATGTATTTAGTGACTGAATACGAATATGACGATTTCTGGAGTGTAAAAAAATTTCAAGCGAACATAGCTTTTTTTGGGGGTCATAAATGTTAGGACATAGCACACCTGAATGAAGTCCAAATATGCTATAAATGTGAAGATATCTTCTTGTAGAAATGCTACATCCATTTCAATATGAACGAACAGTTAAAGCTGTGGATTTAAGTATACAAATTAAAAATAAAGAACTAAAAAAAAATTTAATGACTGCTGCTGATATATTTAGAAGGATCGACACATTACCCACAAACTAATAACAGAGTGTTCTTATTTGATCGAAATAGTGTAACTTCATGAACATTCTTGTCCACAAGGTTTTGTCAAATTTTTGGCGAGGTTCTGGTTGAACAAACTGACATATCTTTACATTGTGTACACTTGGAGATATAACTCAAAAAGCACCGTAAAGTAGAGAACTGCGGCTTTCATGAAATCGAGAAAATATTGGAACTGAATCAGTTTGAATTTTAAGCCTCTTGTCACACAAAGGCTTCATTTTTTTTAAAATAACCCATGTGCAGTTTACTGCATTTTATTTAATTTTTTTTCTTGTGTAAAAACACAGCTTGGATGTGGTTTGACCGAGACAAATTGTCATTAAACTTATTTATTTCTAGATTTCTCTTAATTGTTAGTTGGTTTTACCTTTTCTGTTGTGTTTTGTTTTATCAGGTTCTTTTTGTCTGTTTCTCTAAAATTGTATTGTGGCATTATTAGTTATTATTACTATTATTAATGTTGTTGCTATTATTATTATTAATATATAAATTAAAAATAAATTAAAAAATTACAATTTGTAATACATTTGCCACTTCTACAACAAACGCTGAGCCATTTTGCTGAGATGCGAACAGCTTAATGGTAACAACTAACACCGAAAACGCCATAGACATGCTAATGCGTTAGCATCGGTCCCGTTTTTAAATAACTTATGAAATAAAACAACGAACCAACGAAGCAATTCTTCACTGGTTCAAAGCAACGCCATGCCCTGCTCTACTTGGGGAATGTCTGCCAATGTTCCCACAAAGACAGGAAGGAGAAGGACCGTGGCTCATGGCAAGCAGTAAACAGAGCGGAGAGGAGTGAAAATTCACACAGTCCTTTCCTCTGCAGTCCACGCTGACATTGCTGCTGCTTTGATTAACGTAGAATGGGATGTTGCTTTGACAGTGAGAGTATCATATTTTGGCCCCAAAACACGCCTGACACCACATGCGCGCGTGTATGTGGTTAAATTTTCCAAATGACGGAAATCCGTCGTGGTGACGGAGAACTTTAACCCATGGTGTAAACAAATCCACAAATGTGAAAAAAAACAAAACATAATCAGTCCACATCAGGGCTGCCAGGGACCGAATGGAGATCACAGTGACGTCTGCCCGCCTGCTGCTGCTTTAACCACACAATTGGCTATTTATTTTATTTTTTGTTTAAGCCATTGTCATCACAATTAAACAGCCAGAAGAATATATTTATTTTACAGTCTCACCGGCATTTAACAGCACCGTCTTTAATTATGTGACAAAAGCACCGCAAATGAGGAAACCAGACAAACTTCACAAGTATTTTACCTGAACGGAAGCTTGATGGAACGAAACGAAATGGTGATAATTAAGAAAATGCTGTTTGTTTTTGCTCTAGAAGATGGTGTTAGGTTTGACAAAGAGAATGGCTTTAGATCAGAGCTCCTCTGCGAGCTGCAAACCTTCTCGCAGTCTGACTGTAGCTGCTGACACCACAAAGGCTGTGATGTACTTCCGGTTTTTGCCACCAGGCAATGCCATCTGATAACAGAAAGCTGTAATATCGGTGTTTGTCACAGGGTTGTTTTTTGTTTAAATGTTCCTAAAATTTGTGAGGTTTGACCTAATTATCAGCGGTAAATGTTAATGGAACCACTCCAAAAATCATAGGCTTATAAACACAGGCACTCACATGTTCTGACCAAATTTCAAGTCAATCAGATGAAAAAGGCTCCAAATTTAAGGTGAACAAATGAACAAACAAACATATAAATGCGCATTTACTATCTTCACGAGCGTATGGCAAAAAGCGATTCCGCGTGAAGAGTCAGAGAATGTGTGTTGAACTGTCCGTATACCAAAATGGCGGCCTCCTTCTCCGGTAAACAAACCACTTTATGATGATCGATTTCAAAGGAATTTGGGCGTTTTACAGCAAAACATTAGTTCATCGATTTGAAGAAATAAAATAGAATGTTCCGCCATTTGTTTCAGACGGCAAGAATTTACAAAAAGACGGAAAACCGTCCAAAGATGACGAATAAGCATCCCTGAGACTAACTGTACATGTTACATTTTCAAAGCTAATTTTGTAAATAAAAATTTTTGGTTGAGTTTATCACATGGTTAATAAAGAATATATGCAAGTGTGTGCATTTGGTCTGTATCTTGTACTGCCTTTTTTTCCAAATATCCGAGTATTAATCGGGAGGGTCAAGCAGTAAGACAAAGGTTATGGTTAACATGCATCAACCTAAAACCTGTAAAGACTAATTCATATTTAAGAAAAATCTTGATGCATGTTTATTAACAAGATCAATTTTTGGTGGTGTCTGAATCGGTGCAATATTTTTAGCTGATGGTCTTTTTGATATCAGTAAGGTAATTTCTTGTTCTTTGACCTGAATAACCCAAACAATTAAATCTTTCATGTGTTCATGTTTAGTGGGTTCATATGTCTTTCTAGCTACGAAACTATGATCGATTTTTCCAGACTTGCCTAAATTTGGGTTCGACAACCTGACTGCTGCCTTTGTGTGACTGCTTGACAACAACAGTCCCACAAAGGCAGGCAGTTCCAACATTAGCACTGTGGTCTAATGCTGCAAGTTTTACCCGAGCAGACATGCAAGGGTCATCAAACTCTTGTCTCTTTGGGCAGTATGCCAGCAACTTGGAATAAAGTTCTCCAAGCTGCCTGTACGGCAAAATAAGCAAAGCTGCCTCATGTCGTGTAATAATTTGGTGTTATGTACTATATCCTTCAGTGCTAATAATGTACCCCCTTTAACAAACTGTTTTCATTTCTGTTGTGCTGTGTCAGTGGTTCATGCAAGCATGCATTTACATATTTGTTACCGGACCATTTGCCTTTACCAGCAATATGGTAGGTTATACTGGTAAACAGCTCTATAAGCTTGTCTGTTTTGCCATCACACTGGCGTGCACTGAACCACATATGGTTGATGATGCTTTGTGTCCATGCAGCAAGTGCAGAATGACTTTTTTGTTTGGTCAGTTCTTTCAGTTTTTTCTTTAAGCTATTAGCCATGTGATAAACATCAAATTAATGATTGATGTTGAATTTTGGAATATACTCTGTTTTCATTTGTGTTCTAGGGGGACACGCCTGGCACTGCAGGATTTGAGTCCCTCTCTGCATAGTGTGTAGCCTTTGTTACTTTGGTCCCAGCTCTCTCCAGGTCATTCATCAGTTCCCTCCGTGTAGTTCTGGGATTTTTGTTTACCGTTCTCATGACCATTTGGACCCCACGGGATGACATCTTGCGTGGAGCCGCAGATTGAGGGAGATTATCAATGGTCTTGTATGTCTTCCATTTTTTTACAATTGCTACCACAGTTTATTAATTCACACCAACATGCTTGACTATTGTAGATTCACTCTTCCCAGTCTGGTGCACATCTAGAATTTTCTTCCTGGTGTCCTTCGACAGCTCTTTGGTCTTGGCTGTGGATGAGTTGGGAGTCTAACTGTTTGAGGCTGTGGATAGGTGTCTTTTATACAGATGAGTTCCAACAAATGCCACTAATACAGGTAACGTGGAGGACAGAAGAGCATCTTAAAGAAGAAGTTACAGGTCTGTGAGAGCCAGACATCTTGCTTGTTTGTGGGTGACCAAATACTTATTTTCCACCATGGTTTACAATTAAATTCTTTAAAAATCCTACAATGTGAATTTCTGGATTTTTTTTTTTTTCTCATTTTGTCTCTCACAGTTGAAGTGTACCTATGTTGAAAATTACAGACGTCTATCATCTTTCTAAGTAGGAGAACTTGCACAATCAGGGACTGAATACTTTTTTTTACTCCACTGTACAATGATTTGCAAATCCTCTTCAACCTATATTCAATTGAATACATCACAAAGACAATATATCTAATGTTCAAACTGATAAACTTTATTGTTTTTGTGCAAATATTGGCTCATTTTGAAATGGATGCCTGCAACACATTTCAAAAAAGCTGGGACAGTGGTATGTTTACCACTGTGTTACATCACCTTTCCTTCAAATAACACTCAATAAGCATTTGGGAACTGAGGACAGTAATTGTTGAAGCTTTGTAGGTGGAATTCTTTCACATTCTTCCTTGATGTACGACTTCAGTTGTTCAACAGTCCGGGGTCTCCGTTGTCATATTTTGTGCTTCATAATGTGCCACACATTTTCAATGGGCGACAGGTCTGGACTACAGGCAGGCCAGTCTAGCGCCTGCACTCTTTTACTACGAAGCCACGCTGTTGTAACACGTGCAGAATGTGGCTTGGCATTGTCTTGCTGAAATAAGCAGGGACGTCCCTGAAAAAGACGTTGCTTGGATGGCACAATGTGTTGCTCCAAAACCTGGATGTACCTTTCAGCATTGATGGTGCCATCACAGATGTGTTAGTGAACAGGCCACGGGCACTAACATCCTCGTCCCATCTTTGCTTGTGAACGACTGAGCCTTTTGGGGATGCTTTTTTTATACCCAATCATGACACTCACCTGTTTCCAGTTAACCTGTTCACCTGTGGAATGTTTCAAACGTGTTCTTTGAACATTCATCAACTTTCCCCGTCTGTTGTGCCAGCGTTTTTGAAACATGTTACAGACATCCATTTCAAAAAGAGCAAATATTTGCACAAAAACAATAAGGTTTATCACGTTGAACATTAAATATCTTGTCTTTGTGGTGTATTTGTTATGTGTCGACGCGGGTTGAGGAGCGGACCTGC